>NC_044908.1:28648195-28947497 GCF_001633185.2 Quercus lobata | reverse complement strand
AAGTTTTTTTTTTTTTTAACATTGCTCTATTCTTTGCTTTCTCTTTTTTTGTGTTTCAAAACTGCTTCTCATTTCTTAGTATGTGAATCTGCCTTTTTCTTTGATATATTGCCTTTTCTTTCCTATGACTCTTTTCTTTCCTGAGTCCTGGACCATGGTTTCCACAGGCTTCACTGTAAGTTCTGGTCCAGGTACCCGGTAATCTATTATGCAAGCACTGAACTGGGTACACTGGTATCCTTTCCTATGTATATTTTTTTTTTTGAGATACGGTCCCAGTTCATGAACTTTGACAGGTTCCCCTTTTGCCAAGTGCTAGGCTAGGTATCCTAGATACTTTACTTTTATTCTGTGATCCTAGACCTATGCACTTGGAACTGTTTGTGGGATATCTGAAATTATTTGTAAGGTGGATCCTGGGCCATATGTAAAAGGGTATTACATACTCTCTTTTTTTTTTACTCAGGTATCCTTCCTTAAATCTATCCAAATTTGGTCTTTGCAGTATTTAAAGAAATACTTAAATGTTGAAGAAACAGGAACTTCATTAAAACATGGTCATTTTTAAGGAACAAAGAAAAAATCATTTGGTGCAGTATTGACCACAAAGTGTCAATCTATCACATGTTCCTGAACAAAATTATCTTAGACCAGAATTCATGATAAAGGCTAAAAAATAAAAAGATAAAATAAAAAGAACTTAGCAGATAGTGAAGCTGGTAAAAGGACCCTGAGGTACCGGGATCCCCTTGTCCTTATGCATAGTATTGCTTCAGCCATTTCCCGTTTATGGGTTCTGTCAGGACTGTCCCATCTTCTTTGGCAAGGTAATAATACCCACTCTCATGAGCTGCATTGATGATGTAGGGTCCTTCCCATTTTGGGGTGAACTTGGAAGGCCCTGACAGGTTCCTCCTCACGTGCTCCGCCATCCTTAGTACTAATTGCCCTTTAGTGAACACTCTTGGGCGTACTGTTTGTGCATATGCTCTGGTCATTCTTTGCTGGTATCTCTGGCTCCTCTTCTTGGCCAGCTCTCTTTCTTCTTCTACTCCTTCCAGATCTGCTAGCCTCTTTTCATTGCTTGCGTCCTCACTTTCTCCTTGATTTTCCTCCAGAACTACCCTTGGTGTAGGAATGACTAACTCCACAGGGCTGATGGCTTCTGTTCCATAGACCAGGGAGAATGGGGAGAATCCTGTGGCTGTCTTTACAGAGCTTCTACATGCCCAAAGCACATCTGCCAGATGGTCACTCCATTTCCCTCCATACTCATGTTTCATTTTCTTAAGGATTTTCAACATTACCCTATTAGTAGCTTCAGCTTGGCCGTTTCCTTATGGGTAGTATGGGGTAGATCTTCCATGCTTGATGTGGTATGTTTCAGTTAATCCCTTCATATCTTTGTTTATGAATGGGGTTCCATTGTCACTGATCAATCTTCTGGGGATCCCAAACCTTGTAATGATGTGGTCTCGAATGAAATTTGCTACAGCTGCTCCAGTAGTTTTTTTCAAAGGGATGGCCTCTACCCATTTTGTAAAGTACTCCGTGGCTGCCAAGATCCATATATAACCATTAGATGGAGGGTTTATAGGCCCTATGAGATCAAGCCCCCAAGTATAAAAAGGCCATGGCGTCGTCAAATCCTGTAGGACATTTGGATGAGTGTGAATTGCATCTCCCAGGACTTGGCAAGCATAACATGTTTTGACCAGCTCCTCAGAGTCTCTTTTCATCGTTGGCCAGTAATATCCCAACAATAGTAACTGCTTGTACAGTCTTCTCTTCCCTGGGTGACTTCCACAATCTCTAGAGTGTACCTCTCTGACTACTTCTCTAGCTTCCTTTGGTCCCAAGCACCTGACGGGATCCCCATGGTATCCCTTTTTGAATAAAATGTCATTCTGCAGGAAATACCTGCATGCTAGCTTTTTGAGCTTGTGGGCCAGTTTCCTGTCGGTTAGCAGGATCCCCTGAGCCAGGTATCCTATGAAAGGAACCCGCCAATCTTCTGCAATAAACACCGCATAGTTTTCTTCTTTATCAATTGCCAAATGACATTCCTGGCATTTCCCCTGTATGATTGCTGCTTCCTTGTCCATATCTGGCCAGTAATACCCCAAGCGTTGCATCCTTCTGTATAGGCTGACCTTTTCTGCAACTCCACATGCTTGGGCGTGTAATTCTTCTAGTTTCGACTTTCCTTCCTTCTCGATGATACATCTGGACAGTATTCCTCCTGGCAGCCTTCTATACAATTCTCCTTCTATCTGAGTGTAATCCATTAGTTCTTTGATGTTCCCTCTAGGGCCTGCCTCTTTCATCTTTTCTTTGACTTCGTCCCTCCAGTCCCACTATTTGGATTCTCCGGGGTACATCCCTTGGAGGATCCTTACAATATAATGTTCCTGCCTTCCTATTTTTATCAGCGTGTCCCTCCCATTAAATGGTATTTGGGATCCCAGGGTGGCGAGCGCATCAACAAACCTGTTTTCACTTCTTTGAGTGTATTCTATGCTGAAAGTTTGAAATTCCATCTCCAGCCTTTGTGCCGAAGTCCTGTAGGCTGCTAAGCTTTGTTCCCGTAATGCAAAGTCACCTTTCACTTAGGAGACTACAAGATTGGAATCTCCCAACACTCTCATATGTTTCGCTCCTATGCTGAGTGCTATAGTCAACCCAATTAAGTATGCCTCATATTCAGCTGCATTATTAGAGCATAAGAAACCAAGCTTGAAAGATAGGGGCATGATATCCCCATTTTCACAGCTTAGTACAATTCCCACCCTATTTGAAGTTGCTGTAGCCGACCCGTCAAACCTCATGGTCCATTTCTTCCCTGGGATCTCCATCACTGCTACCTCACCAGGGATTTCTTCGCTCAGCGGGCCTTCCTCCTTTCCTGGGAATTGAGCTAGCAAATCTGCTATGGCCTGGCTCTTAACAGCCTTGGGAGTTCTTATACCTATATCATATTGTGAGAGCAACACTAACCATTGTGCTATCCTTCCTGTGAGAAGGGGTTGGTGCAGGAGTGCTTTTATAGGGTGGGACTTGGTTACCAAGAGGATTTGGTGAGCTGAGAAGTACCTCTTCAACCTTTGGGATGCATAAATGATCACTAGGCAGGCTTTCTCTATTCTGGGGTGCCTGGTCTCGGTATCCTTGAGTGTTCTACTTACATAATATACGGGCTGCTCATTTCCTTGGTCATCTTCTTGTGCCAGTAAAGCTCCTATTGCCTGAGAGTTTGATGCTAAATATAGCAATAGAGGTCGCCCACGTACTGATGCCTGGAGGGTGGGCAGATGATTCATGATGCCCTGAATTCTTTGAAAAGCTTCCTGCTGCTCTGTCCCCCAGGTAAATTCATTCCCCTTTTTCAATAGTTTAGATAGGCCTGCTGTAGCTGAGGCTAAACCAGGCACAAATCTCCTAATATAGGAGACCTTTCCCAGGAAGCTTTTGAGTTCCCTAATAGTAGTTGGTCTTCTCATCGTGGCGATAGCTGTGGCCTTGGCTGGATCCACGCTTATGCCTTTGTGATGTACCAGGAACCCAAGGAACTTTCCAGCAGACACTCCAAAGGCGCACTTCATGGGGTTCATACGTAACTTGTACTTCCTGCATCTTTCAAAGACTTGCTCAAGTACTTGGAAATGTCCTGTTCTGGTTTTTGACTTGACCACAATATCATCTACATAATCTTCTATCTCCTCATGCATCATGTCATGGAAAATGGCTGTCATGGTCCGCTGATACGTAGCCCCCGCATTTTTGAGGCCAAAGGGCATTACAGTGTAGTAAAAGTTCCCAATCGGAGTTCTAAATGCCGTCTTCTCTGCATCTTTGGCTGCCATGCGGATTTGGTTGTATCCACTGTACCCATCCATAAATGAGAACATTGAGTTTCCTGCAGCTGAATCTACAAGGAGGTCGATATTGGGCAAGGGGAATTCATCTTTAGGACATGCCTTGTTCAAGTTGCGAAAGTCTACACAGCAACGGATCTAACCATTTTTCTTCTTCACAGGTACAATGTTGGAAAGCCATTTTGGGTGTTGGATGGGTTTGATAAAACCAGCTGTTAGCAATTTCTTGACCTCTTGAACTATTTGAGCTTCTACCTCAGTGTGGAAGACCCTAACTGGTTGGACTACTGGCCTCATCCCTGGGTCCACATTAAGAGAATGGACTATCAACCCTGGGTCTAGGCCAGGCATCTCATCATAAGTCCATGCAAACACATCTCTGTATTTTTGAAGCAAGGTTACCAGTTGTTCTCTTTCTTGAGCCACTAATTGACTGCTAATGAAGACAGGTTTTCGGGATCCTAGTTCTGTCCCCAAATCTATTTCCTTTAATCCTTCCTCAAGCTGAATCTGGGCCTTCTTAACTGGTTCTTCTGGGATTTCTTCTTGGGCCATCATGCAGCTTGGTGGTCCGGGACCTTCCTGCACAATGCATTTGGGTCCCGCGCACCGTCACAAACGATAGATTAGCCTTCCCCTAGGTTCCCGTACCACCACACACTCTCGGGATCCTGAAGAGCTGGGCTCCCTTTTTTGTCTTTTTCTTTCTAGAAGGTTCCTCAGGTCACGGGTGCCCCTCCCTCCTTCTTCTTCTTCTAGGATAGGTGCCCCTGGGGTCCCCAGGGCGGGATTCTCATCATCTGGCTCCAACTCATCATAAAACATCGTTTCTGCAAAGTTCACTTCTCCCTGGCTGAAAGGATTATGGTTGGCAGGGATCCTTATGGGCCTCCAATTCAGTCTCCCTTTAATGCATTGATGGAACGTGGATGGAATAAGGCGATGTTTATGAAGCCACGGGCGTCCCAGCAACACGTGATAAGAAACTTCTGCATTAATCACATTAAACCTTGTCAGAGCTACTATTGGCCCCACCCTTAAGGCTAGCTGCACGTATCCTTCTGTTGATTCTACCGATCCTCCGAATCCTGTTATTTCCATAGGAGCCCCCAAGATCCTTCTGTCAACTAAACCAACAGCTTCCAGGGTACTCAAGGCTATGAGGTTGAGTGATGCCCCCGTATCCACCAGTGCTCTTCTGACTTGAACGCCGTTTATGGTGGCCATTAGATAAAGGGGTCTACGGTGGTCTGGGTGCTCAATCTCCATGTCTTCATCAGTGAAGGTTATTGCATTGGTTGTCTCCAAGAAAGCTCGACTAGCATGTGACTCAGCTGTAAAGCATTCCATCCCTGAATCTGCTGCTATGCTTATGAGAGACTCTGTGGCCACCCTTCTTGATTCTGGTCCGAATCCTAATTGATTAAATAGTGACCTGAATTTAGGATTCTTCTGGAGGGTCCTGACTGTGCTCGGGTGGAAGGATCCTTCAGATTCTCCTGCTTCTACCGGGTTCCCATGTATTACTACTGCTACCACCCCTTTTTCTTTGTGGTTAGGCAAGGGGTTCCTTTGCACTTCTGGCTCCTTCTAAGTGAGCTCTAAGGTTCCTTCTCTCAACTTTTTGTGGAAGATTCTGCGAAGGGTCCAGCAATCCTTGGTGGAGTGCTTGACATAATTATGGATTCTGCAAAATAAAGGATTCTTCCTTTCTTCTTCAGTTGGTGGCCTGGACACAGTGAATGGCCTAACAACCCCATCTCCAATCCATTTGTCTAAGACATGGCTTAACTCCTCAGCTGTACATGGGATCACTAGTGGTTCCTCAAACACCTTCCCATCTGGTCTCTTCCTTTTCTCTCCTACTGATGCTATCATAGCTTGGGATGCGGACAGCCTTTTTGTCCTCATGATTTGTGCCGTCCTTCTGGTTCTCTGTAACAGGTCAGCAAACTGTGTGATACATAGATTTTCAATGTTGAGCCTATAATCAAAAAGCATGTTGGCTATACAGGTTTCCACAAGCTCCTTTTCCTCATGGTCCCCATACCAGTCTAGGGACACATTGTCAAATCTTTTAATAAATTGAACAGGATCTTCTCCAGGTCTCTGTCTCACCATTTGCAGATTCTGGAAAGTGATTTTTTCTTCACCAGGGTAATATTTGGCGCAGAATTTTTCCACCATCTCATCCCAGGTTTTGATGGACCCGGGTCTCAGCGTGGTGTACCAAGTGTATGCCCTATCCACTAAGGATTTGGCGAACTCCCTCAGACATAATTCTCTGTCTCCTGCATAGGGGCCCATAGTGTGGATAAACCTACTCACATGTTCTACGGCACTTCCATTCCTTCCATCGAAAGGATGGAACTTTGGGGGTTCGTACCCCTTAGGGTATGGTTTGCCAAGAAGTTCTTGAGGGAACAGGGGATCCCGAGAGAATTTCTTGGGGATCCTTGAGAGTTTTTCCCTTTCTTACTCCAGGAGGGCATTGACATCTGCTAGTGTCAAGTACTGAGGGTTGGCTCTTCCTCCCACTGCTGACCCTCCTTCTGGCTGCGTCCTATCTTGGTGGCCGGTAGGGGGAACATTGTCTCTGATTTCCTGTGTCCTGCCCTCTTTGAGAAGTCGAACTTCTTGCTCCAGATCCTTTAACATTGCTGTCATCCTGGCCATGAGGTCTGGTTCCTGCCTTGCGTGTCTTTGTTCTGACACAACCTCCTGTTCTACCAAGGGTATCCCACCTCCTTGCCTGGAAACTACCTCGTTTTCTCCTACGGGCTCAGAGGCCGTAGGTGGCACATTAGTTCCTTTGCTGTTTCTTTGTCTTGAAGGCATTCTCTGTGAAGGGGTTGCTTCTTCCTTCTTCTTTGCCCAGTCCCCAGTGGAGTCGCCAAAATGTGAGAGTGCCTTTTTCGTGACACTCAGGCCCAAGGATCCCGGGCCTAAATGAAAAAGGAGGATTTGGTGGACTAGGCCTTGACTCACAGCAGCTAACGAGTTGTTTAAGAATCAAGTGGATGCAGAGAATACTCCTGACAATATAAAGAAAACGACAAACAAGGATATCGAAGAGTGCCAAAAATTAACAACGTAAATTCAGAAGGAAAGAAACAGGATTAGCAAAGCGATAAAAATTAGTGCTGTGGGGATCCTGGGAAATATGAAGCAATGTTTCATTAATACATTATCTGTTTGATTACAGAAAGCTCACTAGGACGTAATACAAGGTTCAATCAAGCTCAAAAATTGCAGTCTTGAATGGCTATTTCAGCCTTCAAAACTTGCAAAGTTTGATTCTCGTTGAATCCGAGTATGTGCAATAGTGGCTCTTACAGGATACCAGGAAGCAATATTTGTTTTTCCCTTAGTATTTTCCTTTCTGCACAGATTTTCTGATAGTTTTTTCTGGAGAATTTCTTCTTTCTTGTGTTTCTTTCTTTTTTTCGCTGCCTTCTTCACAACCCATCCCCTCCTTTTATAATGGAGTTTTCTGGGCTCCCCGGGGAACCGTTGGTTCCCCTGTTTTGCTCTTTTGCAAACAGAGCATGTCCTGTCCCCATCGTCTCGGTAAGTCCCTTTTCCGTTTTTTCTCATTCTTTCCTTCTCTCAGTTCTGATTCTTTTGAAAGCTTCTAGTTGGCCATCTTCTTCAGGACGTGCTGAGGTATGCCCTTCTCGGCATCCCCATTTCTGGCGTCTTCCACTTTTCCCTTTTCTTTCCTATTTGGGCGAAATCCTATTCTGCCATTTTTGAAAGTCGTTTGTTATCATTCTTCTTCCCTGTCCTGGTTCCCCGAACCCTTTTCTGTCTGTGCCATGAGAGGTCGCTCGCGTTTTTATTTTCTTGTTTTCTTCTTCTGTCTTCTTTCTATCGATCTGTCCCAGTCTTCCTTTTTCTTTGTGCCTGAAGGGATCCGTGCTTATTGATGGTTCCTGAGGATCCTTACTTCTTATACTTTACCGTGGTCTTCTTTTTTTCTTTTTTCTTTTTTTTTTCGGATGCTTCTTTTTTCTGGGCTTCAGGATCCTTTGGGCCTTTCTTTTATTCCCTCATGGGTCTCCCGTATCTATTACTTTGGGCTTAGCCTAAATTTTTCTTTTTGGGCTTGACTTATTCTTCTTTTTTTGGGCTTATTTCACTATGACCCTTTTTTTTAGACCTCAACAAAAGGCATTTATCCCATCTATAAAATTGTTTGATTAGAGAGACTTCGCTAATTGGTTGCTACTAATTTGGTGGAGTTTGTATTATTTTGAAAATTAGATGAGGATCACCTATATGATGGTCACATTACACGAGTACAATGACACTTCAAAAAGAATTGAATCAAGGCTAGTTGGCATAATTAACAATTGAATTCAATTACCATGGTAAATGAGTGTTGATGTATCAAAGACTTGATCCTTGTGTTTCAAATAGCCATACCTACAAAATAAATAATTAAAGAGAAAAGAAAAGCCACATGCAAAAGAAAGGGCGGGCCGAGAGATAGGGTCTTCACCTTCGAAAGTCCCATATGATGAGGCAAACTGCCTTGCCCCACGGGGCTTTGTGGGGCCCTTCTTTGCAAAATTTTACTTCATGTGAATTTGTTACACCCCGCCCCACACCTATTACAATTTGTTTGCTTGTCTTTTTTTTTCTTTTTTTTTTCTTTTTTTTTTAATTAAAAAAAAACCAGCTTACATACATGAAATTACAGTTAACTTTATTACATTAAATCAAATTATTTTTTAGTAAGGATTGAAGAGTATTATCCAAAGTGTTTATCAATACAATATCACAATAAAATAAAAAGTCTTAATATTCATACATTGAATGCATTGTATAATACAAACTAATTCTCAAAAACTAGCCTCTAGCTCTTCTATTTTTTTAGTAAAGATTAATAATTTGCATCCATTATAATTTGAGATTTCTACATTTTCCAGTCATAAAATACCTAGAGGTGTGATGAAAAAATTATTTCACTCTTAAACACATAACGCTCATCATACCTCTAGATATTCTATAATTAGAAAAATAAAGTAATCTCAAATTATAATAGATGCAAATTATTAACATTTACAAAAATAAATAAATAGAGAAGCCTTTGAGCATCACTCAGGGGCTAGTTTTAAATAGAGGGATTAGCATTTTTTACTCTAAAACCTAGAACACGTGTTATTGGAGGTAGAATCCTGGACTATTTATCAATATGTATATATTACACATAAGATAATTGAGAGGTCAAATGAAAACATAACCAAAGGAATACGTCCACCCTCAAAGGATTTTTTCTTGAAAGATAGCTTGATAATTACTGGTGGCTTTCACTAAGTTTATGAGCAAAAGACAGTCTGATCACCAATGCCAATAATTTAGTCTCCGAAGTTGCCACTCAGTTGGCCGATATTGATGGTCAAGTCACAGGAGCTGCCAGTCTTGCATCCAAAACGACAGTCTGGTCACCTATGGTTTCGATGGTTGGAGCTGCTAGTTTTGGTGGTTTGTGCTTGAAATATTTTACATATAAGTTATGCCAAAAATCTAAAACTATTTTATTAAAAATAATTTACATAGAAAATATTTTACTTCCAAACAATTATACATTATTTATCAATACATAGTTTTAAAAAACCGCACCTTTTTAAAGTATGACTGTACTTTAACCCATTTTTAACGAATAAATCATTCAACAAATACACAGGAACAAAAGTTCTCAAAAAAAAAAAGTGGTATCAGGTGTGGTATAGCTGGAGATGCTCTTTGCATTTCCCAATATCAATTGGCTTTATATCCGGTTTCGCACATGTACAAGGGCCAAGGGTTGGACTATAAATCAGATTTATCAAGTGGATAGAATCTTACTGTAGTGGCGTGGCAAACATATTATATACACTTTGTACTCGTAGTAATTAATGCTAATTATTGTATTGGGTTCTTCTAAATTAATGCAAATAATTCAAGAAGGTTGTTGATAGCATGATAACTCTTTTTTTCTTTTTCTTTTTTGATAGAAGCATGATAACTCTTTATTTGGTCAATATCACAAACTTTTTAAATTATACTCAATGAAAAATCATAGAAACTCAAAGTATGCCAACCAAACTGTGTTGAAATTGTATTGCTGCTTCCTCAAAAGCACTTGCATATGATAATGAACACTTTCATTAATGATTTATTTTGTTCATATGTCACTAATTAAGCACCCAAGACAAGAGAGGGCTAGAAAAGATCAAAAGACCAAACAGAAACCAGTTTTGACAAGCCCCAAAATGAAATAGAGAGAAACATCTTCCTCCTCCTATATTGTACTGACTGAAGCTCCATTACAAAGATTGAATCCATACCAAACATCATTAGGAATATAAGCGTTGTAATAAAATGTAGCAGACTTGGTGTTATAACCATAGATTGTCACTTTCTCAGGCATCCAACCATCGAATCCACTCCTATAAAGGTAGACATAGCAGATTTGGTATGAGCATGGTCCATATATCTGAAATGTATCTCTAGAGCACCTCTCAAACGTTCCTGTTGATGGATCATCCAGTCTTGGTGCATACACCTGATCATCAAACAAATGGTAAGTACATCCAAGAAATGGTAATAAGTTACACAATTAATTAATTATCCATTCTGGATTCTCATGACATATATAGATGCATCTACTTAAATTAATGTACACAAAATTGTCATGTACGTACATCTACACCTGTCATGACTGCTCTTTTATCATCAATCAAAACAAGAATTGATTTTTGGCATATGCGAGATTCAAATCCAAAATATTTTATTGGACAATAAGAGACTCTGTCTGTTGACATCTACATTTATACATGAATTATTTTATGTACGGGTATATGTGCTTATATTTAGGCAAAAAAAAAAAAAAAAATTTGAGAAGAGAAACATGAATTTATGTTATACTAATGTATGTAATGTGTACAGTGAGTTAAGAAGAACCTGATTGCCATAAGCATCACCAAATGCAAGACTGATTTGATCCCTTGTATATTTGGTTGATGAACAGCTTGTCGTTATTGATACTGTGTAAGAGCAGCTCTTTACATTCTACAAGAAAATTAGTATTATTTTAGAGGCATAACTTAAAAATTGTGACATAACCTTTTTTTGGTTTTTATACTGGAATAAAATAATTTTGTCCAAGTTACCCCCTATCTGTCTAAGTCCATTGTTTTGAACCAGAGAGAGAGAGAGAGAGAGAGAAAGAGAGAGAGAGAGAGAGAGAAGAAGAAGAAGAAGAAGAAGAAGAAGAAGACTCTTGCTCTAAAGGGATCTATCTTTTTAGAAAAAGATCAAAGAACCATGTGGGAATCTTCAAGGAATATTTTCATACCTGGGTATTGTTGATCTTGAAGGATCTGAACTGCTGGGGTTGAGGAATGATTGACTTGACTTGGGAGAATGTGAAGAGGAAGGCCAAAAAGAGCAGAAAAGTCACTGCTTTCACCATTTCCTCTAAATTCCTATGAGCTATATCCCAGGAGTGACTGCGTGAGGAGAAGTATGATCTTTGGAATAATCATAAAGGTACATATATAATATACGTAGACTAGAGTAGAGAGCTTTCTAGCAACCAAGGGTAGATCAGTCAAATTCCTGTCCCCTTTGCTCCTTGTCTAATTTATTTATATGAATTATGAGTTTTACTAGAGGAAAAACATGATGAATTAATCATGTTTATTTTAGTAGGGCAAGTCGGTCTTTTTGGACAGGGACTTCTGGTTTTGGATGAGCACAAGTAAACCTATGTTTATCTTTATCCAAGCCATTATCAACATTAATATTTGACTATGTTTGTTTCGACTTTAATGCTTTATAAAAAAATATAATTATATTTTTTGAAAAACTATCTCATTTTTCCAAGTTTAATAGTGACTTTAAAATGAGATAAAAATTTTTCTTCAAAATGAGTCATACTTTAATAGAGTTTTTCGTTAACTAAAAATAGAATTTCTTTTAGATGTCTTTTTTTATTCTAGAAAATAGAAGAAAATATAAAAAATTATCTCATTTTTCTATATTTGATAACTACTTCAAAATGAGATAAAGTTGTTTTTAATAATAATCTCAAAATGAGTCATATTTTAATGGTCTTTTCATTGACCAAAGATTTATTTATTTATTTATTTTTATTTTTTCTGGTTCTACCAAAAATTTTTTTTTTTTAAATGAAAAACTATATTCACAAAAGAGTGAAATAAACAGAGCAAGATTAAACAAGTTTGGGTCTTCCAGCAGTCTCCCTTTTAAGAAGGAATCATTTCAAGGCAAATGACAAATGTTTGGCTAGTTAGTGATCTCTCAAGTCTCAGCTTCTCCATGCCTTCTCTCTCTCTCTCTCTCTCTCTCTCTCTGAAATTTTTTTTGAATCATTACTAGAGGAGCATACACTCTTTTATGAGTAAAGGAAGCACTGTGAAAGGTTATACCGAGTCCTACTTCTAATTTAAATTCATTGCACGTTTATGGTTCCTTGAACTATATTAAATACCCATCATATAAGTTGGACAATGTTTTCCTCCACTCATTAAAAGTCATATAATTCAACCACTACGTAGTAGGTTTAAAGGTTTAAAGGAAATTCCACAGCGCCCCTCTACATCTTCCATTATCTGCAGAATTTCCCAGCAGACTGAACTCCTTGGGTCTTCAAATCCCACTTTGGCAACTCCTTGAGTAAAGCCCTCTTCAATGGCTATGTCTTCAATCATCCCTATAAGGTTGAATTTATTCAACCATCTAATTGGCTTTATTCCGTGCCAAATTTGCTTGTAATTCAGCATTTAGTAACCCTGTATTTAGGTGGGTTTGATGTAAGGGTAGTGAGTGAGATAGAGTGAAGATTGCTCAAGAGTGTGCAAGAAAACAGAGACTCGCGGTTGGGACTCGCGGGTGACTCGCGGCTGCAAGCCGCCAGACGCAGCACACGTGCCAAGCATGCTGGAAGGTGAACAGTCATGCAAGCTGGAGCACTACAGAACAAAACAGGACAACTGGCCATACGGTTATCTCACGACTAGATCTCGCGACTTAGTCAAGCCGCGAGGTCAAGCCGCGAGCCACCCTTGTTTTGTAAAACCTGACGTTTCACATTCCTCTCCCACTCCAGTATAAATACCCCTTTTACCCACGATTGTGAGAGAGCTTCCAGAGAGAATTTTGAGAGAGAAATCCTAAAGAAAAACAAGATTGATTTACCCACAATCTATACATTAGAGTCTCTTCAAATTCCTCAACTCTCTTCCTCTCCATTGTCAAATCCTTGAGAGGCATTATACCAAACCTGGTTCTCACCATCATCATTACTGTGAGACAGCTGTTTGGATTTCTGGGAAGCAGTTAGGAAGGAACCAATCTTCATTGGTTGATGCTACGGTCTAGTAGTGGAATCCGGGAAGCTAGAAAAGAAAAAAGTTTGGCACAACCTCGTTGGAGCAAGAAGCTTGGAGGGCTTAGGTGCACTTGGTAGATTAGGCTTGGAGGGTCTATTGCTGTCCATGTATCCCAACTGTATTTTCTAGTGGATTGTTTACCGCTTGGAGGGCGACGGAGAGGTTTTACGCCGAGAGCTTCGGTTTCCTCTTCGATAACACATCGCGTGTTGTTTTTGTGTTTGCATCTTCCTTCCTCTCTATCTTTGCCTTTTTATTATCTGCTGTGGATTGTATTTTGTTTTGGCTTAGATAGTTTTTAACCAATTTCATATTATAGCATATGTTAAGTTTCCGCACACTAGTTGTTTGACATATTGCTTGAATTGGTTAAGTTGTAATTTGGAGGTCTAAACGTTCAAAGTTGTTTATACACGTTTTTGAACTTTCAATCCCCAAACTTAAAGATTTTGTTGTTTGCAAGACACTTTCAAACCCATTCCTTTTTGCACTCACCTTTATGGTATCTAACTATGAAGCACGGGTGCGTTTCGGGACTCGGGTGCGGGTGCGGGTGCGGGTGCGGGACTCTGCAATTTTTGAAAAAGGTGGGTGCGGGTGAGGCAGGACTCGGCGATTAAAAAATTATTAAAAATATTTTTACAATATATGTTTAATATATTGCTAAGCATACTTTTTCACATTATATAAACAAATACCAAATTTAAGAGCAATAGTAGATAATAACTAAAACATTATGTTCATAAATTAAATATAATCCACAAGATTGAAACTAAAACATTCCATGATGTTTGGAGATTAGAATACAACTCATAAGTTTGAAACTAAAATAAAATAAAAGATAATCAACAAGACAATCAAACACAAATATCATCATCCTCAAGATCAATAGCTTCACTTCGAACTTCACTTTCACTAGTAGTAGCACTAGTGTTAACATTCCCAATAACTATGGCCTCCAACTCTGGCTCATCAAGTGTAAGAGCTGCATTCTCAAGAATTCCAACTCCTCCATGCATGTCGCTCTCATTCCAAGAGTCTCCTGCAATATCCCACATCTTTGTTGCGGTATGTATGTACTCTTCATTGCGCCTTGACAAGAGTCGAAGATTAGAATGCACATATACCAAATCCTCAACGCGTGCAGGAGCCATTTTGTTTCTTTTTAAGGAATGAATGAATTTGTACGTGCTCCAATTTCTCTCAGCACATGAGGATGAGCAAGGTTGTCCAAGAAGTTTAAGGGCAAGGGTTTGAAGAGTTGGAAATGCGGAGCCATGGTATTGCCACCAAACCAAAGGTAGTAAGGTCCACCTATCCGTCAAGGCACTTGGTGAAGGAAACCACCCTCCTGAAAATTTAGCAAACTCAAACTTCACTACCGTTAAGTCATTCTCATCTTCAAAGTATCGCTCCAAACACTTGCTTCTTTCCATAGAAATTTCATGATCCCGATGTGGAGGGATGCGTTTTGGATTCTCCGAAAGCCATTCAATGGAGTAATACCTAGTTAAAGATTAAAAAACAAATATAGATGAAACGTGTGTTTTACTAAAAGGGTGAACTAAGGAAAATAGATAATAAATGTACTTACTTAAGATTTAAGGAATGAGCCAAGCAATGTAGTGGTGTACAATTTTTAGTCTATTGATCAATGAGTATATCATACACCACACCTCAAAATGAGCTATATTGATCATCTTCCAAGCCTTCATGCCGATATATCACTGCTTTCACCTTCTCTATCATGGAATCCCACATCTCATACATAAGATGAAGACAAGGCTTATCTGTGTCGGCTATTCGTAGCATATCATAAATGAGTGCTGTGAATTCAAGGATATAATCAATATTATCCCACCAAAGATCACTTAGAATCATATCTTTCACCTTTTGAGCTTTTCCAACATCATCCTCCCTATAAGAAGCCCATTGGTCACTAATAGCCATGGCTTGAATGCATCTTTTTATCAACTTCAACCTTTTCAACGTTACAACCACCGAAACAAATCTAGTATCAGCAACTTGGAGCAATTTTAATGGACAAAATTCATTAAACATTGTCAACCTCATAGAATGGTTCATGATAAAAACACGTATGAAGGATGCATCATCAGCAACACGTGTAATCCAACTATATTCCTCATATGTAACTTCATTCTTTTCAGTGTTTTTTGCTGCACAAATATTCTTCAAAGCTATATTGAGAGTGTGGACAACACAAGGTGTCCAAAATATTTTAGGATACTCACCCTCAATAAGAGCTCCAACAGACTTCATCACATTAGCATTATCAGTGATGACTTGGACAACTTTTTCATGTCCAATCTCTTTTATAGCATCCTTCAACACCCCAGCAATGTAATGCTTGTCTTTGAACTCACCTGACCCATCAATTGCCTTTATAAACACTGGACCCCCATCTAATACAGCCATAATATTAATAAGAGGCCTCCTTTGTGGATCTGACCATCCATCAGAAACTATACTTACACCATTTTCAAGCCAAGAGTCCTTAATTGGTTTCAAAAGTCTTTCAACATGAGCTCTTTCCTTTTGCAAAAGTGTTGTTCTCAAAGCATTGTATCCAGGAGGAAGATAACTCGGAATGCTATAAGTAGCAGCAAATGCATAGGAACTACGATAATGTGGGTTCCTTGCAAAGTTAAACGGAAGCCCACCGGTGTAAAACATCCTAGCAATTCTGCTATCCAAATCATGTCTAACATTATTCTGAAATGCTTTCTCTAAAGTAGTATTCATAGTCACCTTCCTCCTCTTAGCATCAATTGGATTTGTACTATGACTACTATCACTCCCTTCCTGTCTCCAAAATGGAGAAATAGGTATCCCACGGCTTGGGGGAGGTGGGGGTAAGGGAATTTGACTTCTCTGTTCTTGCTCTAACTTATTAGTCTCAACTTGATCATGCATTCGCTGCATTTCCAACCTATGGCTCTTTGACACATTACGGCATGCTTTAATACCTTTGCCAGAAATTTGTAATAAATGAGCCTTAACCCTAGAATAGGATCCCATAAAAACTATATCACAATAGTTGCACTTAAAATATGTGTTTCCACCAGATTTAATAGATGCACCAGCTGGTTTTTCTACTTTAGTCACATACTGCCAAAGAGGAGATTCAGCATTTGACACTTCTTGTGAACTTTCTGTGCTATTAACTTCGTCCATTGTAAATTCAATAGATTCAATTTAACCTACAAATAATAATTATTAACTAAATAAATTAATGATAAATCAAACCAAGTTCACAGCAACAAAACACAGCAGCCAGGTTCACAGCAAAAAAACACAAAACCACAGAACCGAAAAAACCCTTTAACTCCCACAAATAACCTACAAATAATAACTATTAACTAAATAAATTAATGATAAACCAAACCAAGTTCACAGCAAAAAAACACAGCAATCAGGTTCACAGCAAAAAAACACAGAACCCTTTAACTCCCACAAACCACAAATCACAAATCACAGGTTAATAAAACCCTTTAACTCCCACAATAATTGAAAAAACAAGCAAAAAAAGTTAAAAAACATAGCAAGCAGTCAAGCACACAAATTTTCAGATTCACAAATTCATTTCTAAGCAATTTGAAAGAGAGAAATCATAAAGAACAAAGAATAAAAATTCAAGAAAAGAGCAGAGAGAGCACACCTGAAGGCTGAAGCAGTGCAGTGTGCACACAGCACTCACAGAGAGCTCAGAACACAGAGAAGAGAGATGAGGGACGCAGCACACAGAGAAGGGAGATGAGGGATGGAGTGAGAGAAGGTATTTGGGAGTTTTGGATGAAGTGTGAGGGTCTGAGAGGGTCTGGGTATTTAGGTTAAGTCAAACGGTGCGTTTTGCATCTTTTTTTTTTTTTTTTGAATTTCGGCCTGACTCGGCAGTTTCGGCGGTTTCGGCCGATACAGGCCGATACGGTCGATATGGACCGAGTCGGCCCGATTTCAGCCGCGTCAGCGCCAATTTCAGCTGCGTCGGCCCGATTCGAGAATAGCCACGTGGCACGACGCGGCACGGATGCATGGTCTGCAGCGTCCCTCCCGCGTCGCCGCGTCGGACGTGGGTGCGCTGGGTCCGAAGCCGCGTCCGTGCATCCCAGGTATCTAACCACAACAGCTAAACAAGATTTATTATTCAACAATGCTATAGACACAAAAATTTCACAAAAAAATTTCACATGTAAGATGGTAGATTGTGATTAGTATAGCGTCACGTTTATGGGACTACCTTTGACATCATTCTTATTGAATTTACTTTAATCCTAATGCTCTGCGGAAATCATTAAAACTTTCGAATCTCTAATGAAAATTACACATCAGATAAAACTCAAGCTGCATTGGCAGCAGTCATAAGGATTACACGTTAAGTGTTTTTCTTTTAAAGAAGGAAATCCTTCGTGAAATTCTCTCCCATTAGCTCAGCCAGCTGTCCAGGTAATAGCAAGTAACTTAAATTGCTGTATTTAGCATTTTGACAATGTCAAGTTGCCTCAAGAAGGATTTCCCTGATTGAAAGGGTAAACATACATCAATGATTTAGTACATTTAAGTAACTTGAATTACTGCAGTCAGCATTTTGAAAATGTTGAGTTGTTTCAAGAAGGATTTACTTGCATCGATTATTTAGTTCATTTAAGTAACCTGAATTACTGCAGTTAGCATTCTGACAATGTCAAGTTCAAGTTGAAGGATTTCCTTCTTTAAACGGAAAAACTTACATAATGATTTAGTTCATTTTTGAGTTTATTTACAATCAAAATTTGCTAATTCAGCTCAGCATAACAAAAGTGGTACTTCAAATGCAATAGAAAAAGAAAAAGAAAAAAAAATCCTATCCCTTCAAATTTTCTCCCCAATATTCCTTTCACAATAAAATTACTCTTATCAATCTTTAGACTAAAGCAGGAATTACAAATCCTAGGAAGCTGTCAGGATGATCTAATTATAATTTCAAGCCATTATAAACATGTGAAAATGACAGAATTGCTGCATTGTAATTGTCCCAACTGTCACTCCCGAACCCAAAAAGAGCTAGACACGTGACAACAGCCACACACTTATAAAGTTTACACTCTACAAGTGTGTAAGGCTCTCTTAAATAATTAAATAATTATCCTTAAGAAAATTTCATCAATAAATTTAAAAATATCCTCAATAAAGAAATTCTCTAAAGATCTCCAAATAATAATCTTCCAGCATCAAATAAAAATAAACTAGATCCTTTAAGTCTAAAGAATTACACAAGTGGTAATCTTAAAACATAAAAAGCATATTAAATATTTTATTAATGACCTAATTAATGATTTTTGATTGTTTTGAAATTTTGCAAACAATGAGGATATACGAAGGTAATGTAATCCAATAGTGGATTTGTCAAAAATCTCTCTCTCTCTCTCTCACAAAATACAAAAAGTTAAGACCATATAGATCTTAGATTTACTGAAAATGAATTAAAGAGAAAATTGAACACCTCATTAATTGAAATTAATTGGTTCAAAATAGTTTAATTATATATTTAGCATAGACTCGCTCACTCTATTTAATCTCTAATTAATTTGCTAAGTTTTTCTAATAAAAAACCTTAACCGCCACAATTAGTGAAACAAAAATAACTCATTGATCATCTTACTAACCAACAAATTCTTTGATTGCAATGTATCTTTTGAATTAATGACATCACATAACTTGCTCATGTTTTAAATAAAATAGGCACAATTGTAAATGTTGAGTAAAAAGGTTTTTTTTTTTTAATATATATATATATCTCTCTCTCTCTCTTAAATAGATTTTAATCTCTTTCAAGCATTATGGGTTCTTTATTATAAAGAAATGAGAGTTCTAAGTTATCAACCATTCTTATGAGACATACTCATATTGTGCTTTATTTGAGGTTTAAAAACCATTTAAGAGGGATGAAGTAGAAAATATTTATTTATTTATTTAAGTGTGTAGATATAGAGTGTGTATGTGTGCGGGCGTGTGCAATAAAGTAAAGGGGAAGGGGATTTCTTGAAAATAAAATGGATGACATAAAAGTAAAGGGGAAGGAGATTGCTTGAAAATAAAATAGATGACATAAAGGTCTGTTTGGTTGGAGGGATGGCAAAGTGGGAGGATAGAAAATAGCGAAAATGATGGAAAAGTGGGAGGATAGGAAAGATTTTAATTTCTCTCATTTTTGTTTGGTTTGGGAGTGGAAAAGTGAAGGGATAGAAAAAATGAGTTTAAATAAATTTACTCATATACCATTGTTAAAGAATGATGCCCAATTAAAAAAAAAATGACAAATAACCACAAAAAAAGAAAAATGAAAAAAAGAGCAATCACCCAAATTTATTATTAAAAAAAATCACGTATAGTAAAAAAAATCACGTATATTTAAAAAAAAAAAAAACAACTATCACACCCAGTCCTAGAAAATCAAAAGAAATGAAGAAGAAGAAGAAGAAGAGGAGGCAATGTTACTCCCCAATAAAGAAAAAGGGGGAAAAAAAGCAATGTTATTGCCCCAAAAAAAAAAAAAACACTAGATGAAGCACATGTGTACTTACATGGTCATTTTTGTCAATTAGGAAAAATGCATCCCCACCCAGTTTTCTCCCCATTTTAGGGAGAAAACATTTTGGTGGGCCCGGGGAGAAAACACCCGGATCTTACCATTTATTTTTTTTCCTTCCCACCTAACCAAACACACTATAAAAAAGGTTTTCCTTCCCATTTCCTCTCCAAAATTTTTCATTTACCTTATTTCACCTCCAAACAAACACACCCTAAAAGTAAAGGGGAGGGAGATTGCTTGAAAATAAAATCGATGATATAAATGTAAAGACCTTAGATGCCTAGGTGGGAGGGAAAACTTTGGCGAGAAAATGAGAGGAAAAATTTTTTTAGAGTGTGTTTGGTTGAGTAAGGAGAAGAGAAAATAAATGGTGGGACCTAGATGTTTTATCCTGAACCCACCAAAATATTTTTTCCCCAACATGGAGAGAAAACTAAGTGGGGATGAATTTTTTTTCTTGATTGACAAAAATGCCCATGTGCACATGCACATGGGCTTCTTCAACATGCACATGGGCTTCTTCAAGTTGCTTTTTTTATTTTCTTCTCCCCTGGGCAGTAATGTTGTCTTTTGCTTTTTTAGTTTAATTTTTTTTTTAATTTATGTGGCAACGTTGCCTCTTCTTTTTTTTTCTTTTTTTCTCTTTTGATTTTTTAGGCCTAGGCGTGCCTTCTTTCTTCTTCCTTTTTCCTTCTTCTAGGCAACAACGTTGCCTTTTTTTTTTTTTTTTTTTTTTTTTTTTTTTTTTTTTTTTTTTTTTTTTTCTTCTGGGCAGCAACGTTGAGTCTTCTCTCTCTTTTTTCTTTTTTGTTTTGATTTTCCAGTCTTGGGTGTGCCACTTTTTTTTTTTTTCTTTTGATTTTCTAGGGCCTGGGTGTGATAATAGTTTTTTTTATTTTTTAACTAGACGTGATTTTTTTTGGGACATGATTTTTATTTTTTTAATAAATTTGGGTGATTACTCTTTTTTTTTTATGGTTATTTGTCACTTTTTTTGTTTTAATTGGGCATCATTATTTAATAAAGGGTATATGAGTAAATTTATTCAAATTCATTTTTTCCATCTCTCCATTTTTCTATTCCCAACCAAACAAAAATGAGAGAAAATAAAATCTTTTTGGGACATGATTTTTATTTTTTTAATAAATTTGGGTGATTACTCTTTTTTTATGGTTATTTGTCACTTTTTTGTTTTAATTGGGCATCATTCTTTAATAAGGGTATATGAGTAAATTTATTCAAACTCATTTTTTCCATCCCTACGCTTTTCCACTCTCAACCAAACAAAAATGAGAGAAAATAAAATCATTTTGGGACATGATTTTTATTTTTTTAATAAATTTGGGTGGTTACTCTTTTTTTATGGTTATTTGTCACTTTTTTGTTTTAATTGGGCATCATTCTTTAATAAGGGTATATGAGTAAATTTATTCAAACTCATTTTTTCCATCCCTACGCTTTTCCACTCCCAACCAAACAAAAAGGAGAGAAAATAAAATCTTTTCTACCCTCCTACTCTTCCATCCTCTCACCATTTTCTATCCTCCCACTTTTTTACTCCTCCAACCAAACGGACCCTAAGGGTACTTCCCATACAAATCCTAAGAGATGGTCCAGTACCTATTTAGGGGAGCAAGCACAATATTACAAACAAACAATAATAATATAAACATAAAGATAAAGAGATATACAACAATAGAGGAATTTAAAGCAAGTAAAATAAAGAGACAATGAATAAAAAAAGGAGCATTTTTATATTTAATGTATGATGTTATAATAACAAAAGAAAGGGGAATGGGTATAGCTATAGGGAAGCTAACCCAATCCCTTACAACTTACCCACCTACCATAATAGGAATTTTTTTGTGCTAAAAGTTGTGAGAGACCGCGCCCCCGGCCCATTTTTATAGGATGTTGGGCCAAACCCACGTGAATGGGTGGAGTCGTGTTATTGTCTCTCAAAATGGAGATTCGACTAGTTATATTTTTCCCTTTAGATTAAGGGTTTTACAATAGAGTCGCCACTTATTTAATTATTGGAAAAATAAGAAAACCATGAATGAAAAATTCCTCATTTTATTAATTTGAAATTGAATTTACATTGATCATAGGAAAATTACATGGCTTTGGTCCTAGATACAATCTAAGATAAAGTACATGGCTTTATTTCCTAGTTACAATCTAAAAATCAAAAATTACATGGATAAGTATTTGATCTACTAACTCTTGATCTAAGCTCGGAGGCTATGTTACAAGATGAGAAGGTGTTAGGCACCTATCTTGCCCAGTGAAACCGGTCTTCTAGACTATGGTGGCCAGCATTCATATCACATCATCCAATATGTCAATCAATTTGTATGTTGAATTTAATGTGTGTGCATGTGATAAACCCTAATTCAATTTATTAAGCATGACGTTTGGATTAAAAAGTGAACTCTAGTGAATGTGTGTGGATAGTGATAAACCTAGATTCAAGGATTTGAAAGAATTACTAAAAAAATATGTTTTTCATATTTTTGATGTGGATTTAAGATTAAATCTAGTGATATGCATGAACATGTGATGAACAATTAAGAACATGTGAAGAACACATAAGAACAATTAAGAACATTCAAACATATTCAAGAGAATTATCATACTTTAATCTTAAATTCTCATCATGACAATATAAGCAAACAGTTAGGGAAGGGGATTATACCTTCATGCAAGATCCATGTAATGAAGGAGGAGATTCTTGATGGAGGTCCTAAGGGTGGAGGAAAAGAAGAACTAGGAGAGGGAGAGTGAGTCTCACTCAATACCTTGAGTCTCAGGAAGACCAAGATATGACAAGACTACTCAACTTCACTAGAACTTAAGAGAAGAGAAGAGATGGGGATTTTTTTGTGTTTTGGAATGAAGGAGAGGGGGGTTTATATAGTAGTGGTGAAGGAAATATGAATGGAAGGCCATTTAATGAGAGTTGACAAGGAATCATGAACCCAGACCTCATTTTAGCCTTTGGAAAAATCTGATGCATTAAATGGAAAGATTGGTGGGAGTGAGGAGCAAGCCAAAATTCGGTTTTCTCGTAGCTGCTGTCACAACCTATAGAGCCAACTTTGAAAAATCATATCTGCCTCAATTCTGATCGGAATTGTCTCATTCTTGTGCTCAAATTGAAGCCTCGGATGTCTAGTTTCTGGAAAAAATAACCTCATTCACAGATTCAAAATATTCTGAGAGATATCAATGAAATGGTAAGCAGAGGTCATTTGTTAGAAAATGGTTTCAGCACAATTAACATTAATAGGTCCCCAAATTAGCTCCCAATTAACATTAAATGGCTCCAATCACTCCCATTTCAGACTTAATTGGCTCTAAATTTACTCTAATTAAAAAATAATTGCACAAATTACTCATTGAATAATTAATGTCTAACTATTTAGTTAATTAGGTGTATGCAACTCTACCATAAAATGTAGTCCTAACCAATCAAATTATGACACATCATCGATTTCAAATTGATTATATTTATAACCAATTGAAATCAATTGTTCATAATCATATATAGTCAGACTCAATTTGTAATAGTGCATCTCAGCCATTAAAACTTGATTTGATGATAACTTTCAATCTAATAGTCCGATTAAGGCTCATGACCAGTCCATTTGATCGTTACAACATCAAGATCATTTTGGTGAAATGAGATTAAGGATCTAATGACCAAAATCAAGATGCATATTTCCAATGTGAAATTACCCTTTTACCCTTCATGTGAGGTTAAATACAGGTTGCAAAATAGGGTGTCAACAGAATGCCCCTCATTGGAAGAGCTTGAAAAGCGAATGCCAATGTATGAAAGAGACACCTAACTTTGCAATCAGTATTTAACCGTGGTGAATGTATGATGCATGTAAATAAAAATGTAGACGGTCATGTTCTGGATCAAAATGTGGACCGAATCTCGAGGGAGATTGCCTACGTACCTCTTAGTGGGAGGATCAGGTCTAAACGTAGTTCATGCATGCAGAATTTTTTTTTTTTTTTTTTTTTTTTTTTTTTTTTTTTTTTTTTTTTTTTTTTTTTTTTTTTTTTGTATAAGTACAAGATATGCTTACCTGGAGGACGACGGATTTGGGCTTTGGCTCATGCTTTCAGAGGACCAAAGGTTCTGGATCCTGGCTCATGTTTTCAGAGGCCTAGGATTTTTGGATCTTGGCTCATGTTTTCAGAGGACCAAGGGTTTTTGGGCTTTGGCTCATGCTTTCAGAGGACCAAAGGTTCCAGATCCTGGTTCATGTTTTCAGAGACCTAGGATTTTTGGATCTTGGCTCATGTTTTCAGAGGACCAAAGGTTTTTAGGCTTTGGCTCATGTTTTCAGAGGACTAAAGGTTCTGGATCCTGGCTCATGTTTTCAAAGGCCTAGGATTTTTGGATCTTGGCTCATGTTTTCAGAGGACCAAGGGTTTTTAGGCTTTGGCTCATGCTTTCAGAGGACCAAAAGGTTCTGGATCCTGGCTCATGTTTTCAGAGACCTAGGATTTTTGGATCTTTGGCTCATGTTTTCAGAGGACCAAGGGTTTTTTTGGCTCATGTTTTCAGAGGACCAAAGGTTCCGGATCCTGGCTCATGTTTTCAGAGGCCTAGGATTTTTGGATCTTGGCTCATGTTTTTAGAGGACCAAGGGTTTTTTGGGCTTTGACTCATGTTTTCAGAGGACCAAAGGTTCTGGATCTCGGCTCATGTTTTCAGAGGCCTAGGAATTTTGGATCTTGGCTCATGTTTTCAGAGGACCAAGGGTTTTGGGCTTTGACTCATGATCTTTCAGAGGACTAAAGGTTCTGGATCCTGGCTCATGTTTTCAGAGGCCTAGGATTTTTGGATCTTGGCTCATGATTTTAGAGGACTAAGGGTTTTTGGGCTTTGGCTCATGCTTTCAGAGGACCAAAGGTTATGGATCCTGGCTCATGTTTTCAGAGGCCTAGGATTTTTGGATCTTGGCTCATGTTTTCAGAGGACCAAGGGTTTTTTGGGCTTTGGCTCATGTTTTCAGAGGACCAAAGGTTCCGGATCCTGGCTCATTTTTTCAGAGACCTAGGATTTTTGGATCTTGGCTCATGCCGATGTGTGTGGCCTTTTATACTAGTACCTGCAAAATAAATGTTTTCAATTAGTAACGGAGTCATTCATTAAAAAGAAGTTGGCATACCTGGCCCTTGCCCCTAGTTTCGGACATATTCTACGCTTCGATGAATGCTGAGGGTGGACAATTGACTTGATGTTGCACCACTGGAAAATGTGGAAGAAGATCATAGCTTTCAGTTCCTGGAGAAGAATTTAATGAAGAATTTTTTTTTTTTTTCTTGGAAATTTTATCCTTTGTCTCCCTTTTCTTTTTTTTCTTTTTTTTTTGCAAAATTTGGAAATTTTGAATTTTTTCAAGGAATTGAAAATTTTGATTGATGAATTTTTTTTTGAAAAATTTGGAAATTTTGAAATTTTTCAAGGAATTGAAAACTTTGATTTTTTTTTCTTGGAAATTTTGTCTTTTTTTTTTTTTTTTTTTTCAAAATTTGGAAATTTTGAATTTTTTCAAGGAATTGAAAATTTTGATTGATGAATTTTTTTTTGAAAAATTTGGAAATTTTGAATTTTTTTAAGGAATTGAAAACTTTGATTTTTTTTTTTTGAAAGCAACCTAAGAAGTACAAGCCTAATGGCCGTAGTCCTAAGGCCTTTTTTTTTTTAAATTCCCCCCCCCCTTTTTTTTTTGTTGTGAAAGATTAGAAAGAATTTTTTTTTTTTTTTTTGAAATATGAAGATTTGTTCATTATCAAAAAGAAGGTGAAGATGAAGATGGAGTAAAAGTGATGAAGATTTATTCATGATGATTTTTTTTTGAAAAACATATCCTTTAAATGAGAATAACTTTGGCTGGAAGTTGATGCAGATTGCTGGATAAGTCCTTGCTCAATTCCTGCAAAAAGATGATTTCAATTAGCAACGGATTTATTCATTGAAATGAATTGGAAGTACTTACCCAATGCCCCTAGTTTTGGGCATATTCCATGCTTAGATTGAACCTGAGTTCATTTGATGTTGTGACCATTGGGGAACATGAAAGAAGATCATGGTCCGCCATCCTTGGTTCCTGCAAAAAGGCTTTCTTTCTCTAGCTTGTTAGAAACCAATTATCATGAAAACTTGCATACAATATAAATAGGCCAATGCTCTAAGTTTAAACATGTTTAATGCAAAACAAATGAACTTAGCCTAACATGCACCCAAACAATTTTGTCACATTGTTTTGACTTTGTTCTCCAAGGTTGTTTGGGTGAATGGGACCAGGCCTTTGAAAGGCTGCCTACGTACCTCTTTCATAGAGAATCAGGTCAAGACGTAGTTCAAGAGAACTGGATTTTGGAAAAGAATGATTTTTTTTTTTTGAAATGAATTTGGAAAACTTGAATTTTTTGAAGGAATTGAAAATTTTGATTGATGATTTTTTTTTTTTTTTTTTTTTTTGAAATATGAAGATTTCACTTCTTTTTTGAAAAAAAACAAAATTTTTTTTTTTTTTTTTGGAACAAGAGGTGATCCTTTGAACAACCATTTTGGCAAATCAAAGTGTTTAAGAATCGAACAAATCTCTTTGATTAGGAAGGATTAAGATCATTAAACTCATGTAATCAAATTTGCTTCATCCTTTTGAACATCGTCAGATTAAGTCTCCAAAGGCAATCAAGAAATGAAATGAATCACATTGTTGGGTGCAAACAAGGAGAGTGTTCCAAGTTTGGAATTTTTTTTTTTTTTTTGAGTCATTTTGAGGATTTGAGAATTTGAGAAATTTTTTCTCGGACATGTCATCCTGTGGGGTTTGACAATTTTAAGCATTTTTCCTTTTTAATTCAAGAGAAAATATTATTAGAGTTCAAGATGTGCCTACAACTAGCAAGACTTCAAGGAGGTCTTTACTCATGGGTTGTAATGTAGGCCAAGTTTGGGTTATGAAATGAAAGATATAAAAGGCTCAAAATTCCCTATGATGTTTCCCCTAAGTATGCATTACTCAAAAATCAAGTATTAGAGGAGTTTTCTCATTTCTTCTTTGTTATCTTCTCACTAGTTTTCATTGGTCACTTGTATCAACAATCGTTTTTATGCTCATTCATCTTGAATCATACCTCTAGACTTTCATCTTGTAAAATTGTTCTCTTTTTAGGTTGCTTCTTCAAGTTTCCAACTTGGTAGGATTTTCCAAATTTGTTTTTTTGTTTTTTTTTTTTTTTTTTTTTGGCCCTAACTTTTGCCTAGACCACCCTTTTGGGTTTTCAGCCTAGCGGGCTCTTTTTTTTTTTTTGGCCCTAACTTTTGCCTAGACCGCCCTTTTGGGTTTTCAGCCTAGCGGGCTTCTTTTCTTTTTTTTTTCCTTTTTTTTGGTCTTTCATCTCTTGATTGAATGAACTTTTGGGGACCTTTTGCCCTCCTTGTATTTCTCAGCTTAATGATTTTTGGTCATTTTGATGCACTCTCTAGACTTCTTTCTTGCCTCAATGGACTTGCACCTTTCTGTGCTTGATGAATCTTTTCCTTTTTGATGAACTTTCTTTTGGACGAACCTTCTACTCTTCTTGGCATGATGAATTTTAGGTTCTTCAAACTTGATGCACATTTTGTTTTCTCTCACATTGATGGAATTTCATTTCTCTTTCCTTGATTGAGTGAAAACTCCTTTTACTTTGATGATCTCTTATAGCTTAATGAATTCTCTACTTGTCTTTCATGTCTTCTAGGAGAGCTTCATCAATTAGCTTCAAAACTACAAGGTCAACTTCTCCTCAACATGAGATTTAAGCATGCATACTTTGAATTTTCCCACCCTAGGTTTAGATTTTAGTGGGTTCATGCAAAAAAGAGGCTAAGTGTTTAAAGGCTCAAATGGGCTAGCAATGGATAATGAACATTCTTGGTAATAGGAAATAATTTGGTTTAACTAAAGATGGCCTCCTGTCCCTAGTAATGCTTGCTTGTAGGCACAGTGACTCTAGCTCTTTTAATAAATTCATCTTAAAGAAAAAGAACAAATGCTCTAATGCTGTGAAACAAAAGACTTTTGGAAATTGGATCAAGTGCATGGATTCTTGGGATTTTCCAATGGATGGATTCTTTTTGATTGCCTTTTAAGATCATTTCTTCTTATATTCTAAGTCAAGTAGCAAAAGTTTTTACATGGATCGAATAAAATTAATCATTCCTTGGTACAAGTTGATTGCTTAAGCCTTTAAACATCAAGATTCTAAAAATGTTTTGTCCAAGGGATCCTCATGTACCATTTTAAAAGGAGACTTTTTTTTTTTTTTTAATCTTGAAATAAAGAAACAAATTGGGTCTTTTTTTAAAAAGTCACTAGGAAGTTCAATGCCCTTAGTTCAAGGAATTTTTTTAAATGACTTAAGGGCTCAATGCCCCTTGTCCAAAGGCTTTTTTCATTTGAAAATTTTTCTCTTTTTTTGGGAAATTTGGAAATCTTGAAATTTTTTTTTTGAAATTTTTTTTTGTTTTTTTATTATATATATATACACAAACAAAGCTCATTAAATGCTACATGAAAAATTTGAATTAAAAAAAAAAACATAGAAACATGGAATAAACCATGATGTTGCAAACCAAATGTGGAGTAAGGCAAAGTTGGGCCACTTGCTTCTTCTTGGTTCATTTAGGATGCTTAAGGCTTGGTGTGCTTGAACCTTGATTATGATGAAATGGCTTGGGCTTGCACTTGAAAGGCTTGAACCATATGTTCATTTGGTAATTGCTTGAAATGGCTTGACCTTACACTTGGAAGGCATGTATCTTGTGAGTTTTTAGCCTTTGATGTTGCTCATGTCTATACACCTTTGATGAGCTCAAGTGTTGGGCTTTGACTAATTCAAGAAACAATTTTGGGTTCCTTCAAGTAGAGTTCAATCACAAGCCTTTGGGCTTGAGTTCATTCATAGCATACATGGTTCAAACAATTATGATGGGCTCAAGCGTTGGACTTGGGCTCATCATGGTTCAAACAACGGCCAAACACATGCATAATGCAATGCAATTAACATGGACTGACCTAAAGGTAGGTTTTATGGGTCATTACAACATGGGTAGAAGGTAGGTTAAAGGTCCCCACAAGCTAGGATGTCGTACCTCCCAACTTGTGACGCCAGGAGTGCCGCGTTGGTCCGAACGGTACAGTTTGTCCTTATGAACCACCATGGTATAACCATGATGATCCTTGTTGCGGTGGGTGGTAGGTTCACCACTGGGTATGTGAGTCTCAGGAAGACCACAATCCACAGTTAATACTACCGGGCTTCCGGGCTAGCACACAAATAAAATAAATTTCATTCAAGCAAATGATGCATGAAATGCAATATAATAACATATTAGACATATTATATACAAAAGTAATAAACAAACAATGACATGGTTGGCCATCATAACCTAATTGAAGCTTAGCCCTCAATATCCCCAGTGGAGTCGCCATTGTGAGAGACTGCGCCCCCGGCTCATTTTTATAGGATATTGGGCCAAACCCACGTGAATGGGTGGAGTCGCGTTATTGTCTCTCAAAATGGAGATTCGACTAGTTATATTTTTCTCTTTAGATTAAGGGTTTTATAATGGAGTCGCCACTTATTTAATTATTGGAAAAATAAGAAAACCATGAATGAAAAATTCCTCATTTTATTAATTTGAAATTGAATTTACATTGATCATAGGAAAATTACATGGCTTTGGTCCTAGATACAATCTAAGATAAAGTACATGGCTTTATTTCCTAATTACAATCTAAAAATCAAAAATTACATGGATAAGTATTTGATCTACTAACCCTTGATCTAAGCTCGGAGGCTATGTTACAAGATGAGAAGGTGTTAGGCACCCACCTTGCCCGGTGAAACCGGTCTTCTAGACTATGGTGGCCAACATTCATATCACATCATCCAATATGTCAATCAATTTGTATGTTGAATTTAATGTGTGTGCATGTGATAAACCCTAATTCAATTTATTAAGCATGACGTTTGGATTAAAAAATGAACTCTAGTGAATGTGTGTGGATAGTGATAAACCTAGATTCAATGATTTGAAAGAATTACTAAACAAACATGTTTTTCATATTTTTGATGTGGATTTAAGATTAAATCTAGTGATATGCATGAACATGTGATGAACAATTAAGAACATGTGAAGAACACATAAGAACAATTAAGAACATTCAAACATATTCAAGAGAATTATCATGCTTTAATCTTAAATTCTCATCATGATAATATAAGCAAACAGTTAGGGAATGGGATTATACCTTCATGCAAGATCCATGTAATGGAGGAGGAGATTCTTGATGGAGGTCCTAAGGGTGGAGGAAAAGAAGAACTAGGAGAGGGAGAGTGAGTCTCACTCAATACCTTGAGTCTCAGGAAGACCAAAATATGACAAGACTACTCAACTTCACTAGAACTTAAGAGAAGAGAAGAGGTGAGGATTTTTTGTGTTTTGGAATGAAGGAGAAGGGGGTTTATATAGTAGTGGTGGAGGAAATATGAATGGAAGGCCATTTAATGAGAGTTGACAAGGAATCATGAACCCATACCTCATTTTAGCCTTTGGAAAAATCTGATGCATTAAATGGAAAGATTGGTGGGAGTGAGGAGCAAGCCAAAATTCGGTTTTCCCGTAGCTGTTGTCACAGCCTATAGAGCCAACTTTGAAAAATCATATCTGCCTCAATTCTGATCGAAATTGTCTCATTCTTGTGCTCAAATTGAAGCCTCGGATGTCTAGTTTCTGGGGAAAATAACCTCATTCACAGATTCAAAATATTCTGAGAGATATCAATGAAATGGTAAGCAGAGGTCATTTGTTAGAAAATGATTTCAGCACAATTAACATTAATAGGTCCCCAACTTAGCTCCCAATTAACATTAAATGGCTCCAATCACTCCCATTTCAGACTTAATTGGCTCTAAATTTACTCTAATTAAAAGATAATTGCACAAATTACTCATTGAATAATTAATGTTTAACTATCTAGTTAATTAGGTGTATGCAACTCTACCATAAAATGTAGTCCTAACCAATCAAATTATGACACATCATCAGTTTCAAATTGATTATATTTATAACCAATTCAAATCAATTGCTCATAATCACATATAGTCAGACTCAATTTGTAATAGTACATCTCAGCCATTAAAACTTAATTTGATGATAACTTTCAATCTAATGGTCCGATTAAGGCTCATGACCAGTCGATTTGATCGTTACAATATCAAGATCATTTTGGTGAAATGAGATTAAGGATCTAATGACCAAAATCAAGATGCATATTTCCAATGTGAAATTACCCTTTTACCCTTCATGTGAGGTTAAATACAGGTTGCAAAATAGGGTGTCAACAAAAGTCTAAAAGTAGTTTCCTAGGGAAAAACGAGAGAGAGAGAGACCTATCCTAGAGAATTTTTGTAGGAATATTGTGTCTCCTAGTGTGTATTTCCAAGTGGAAGGGGAATGATATTTATAGGGATGCAGAGAGGGGTAGGTGGCACTCATTCTACTAAGCTCCAGCAATAGCAACGGCTGTAACACTAGTTGTGATGTCCAGATGTCCCTCTAGAAGCTTCTCCATCCTTCTTTTCCAATTTTCTGAATTTCCTCTTTTTTGACACTATTTTTAGGTTGCTGTTTGGAGGTCTTTCCGGGTTTCGATTTCTTCAAACTTTATATCCTTGGAAAGCTCTAAATGTCTAGTTTCCAATGATCCTAACCTTGCAAAATTTGGAGCTATGGTTTTCAAGATATCACGTTCGGAAGGAAGGTGACGCAATGTTGAAAATTTTTTGACGTTTTTCTTTGAAAAATTCGTATCTTCCAAATCGAGGTAGATGTCATCGAGGCCTTTTTATGAGAGGTAGTCAATACCTTATTCTTTGAGTTAGTTGAACCGGATCACTCTAGTTCTTGCTTAATTGGTATAGTTTATTGTGCGAAGTTGGCCTAAAAATTGCCCATTTTTCCAAAAAAAAAAGGGTGAAGTTTTCTATTAAGGTTTTGGTATTTTGATGATATCTTACTGTTTTAACTCCGATTTTGGCTCATAAACTACCATTTTGAAGAGAAAAATATGCCCTATGAGACGATCCAAAATTCAACTCTATCAAATGGTTGGATCAAGAAGTCAACCTTTTGATCACACTTGAGTAGGGTTTTGACCTCAATTGCTATAAAAAGGGTTTTTTAAATGTTGTGACCCCTTTATCCACCATCCAATCATATTGTATTTATTTTTTACCCTTTTTGGCTTTGAAACTTGTATTTTTGTACCTTTTTTCAATTTCTCTAAATTTTTTGTCTTTATTTTGGCGCATGAATCAGGGCTGGACAAAATACGGTATCGACAAAGATAAAGGAGAGTTTGATTCATAAACTCATCTTTCACACATAATTTTAAACTATAAAAGTAACAACTGAACTCACTAACTAACAAACTCTCCAATTACAAAGTAACAATTGAATTAATGAAATCACGTGACTTGCTCATCTTTTAACTAAAATAGGCACACTTGTTTAGAACTTAAGAGTTGAGATACGGTGTCGTGTTACTCTTAATGAAACAATGCGTCAAGACTAAAGACCAATGCATTTAATAAATTGGTGTGCTTTTCGCTCCTGTTCTTCACAGTTTGCACACTCAATTTGCAACACCCCATGATATGGTGCATCAAGACCACTACTCTTTGCTTACTTTTTTTTTTCTTCATCTTATTTGCCCAAATAATTGGATTTAGAAATTTCAAATTTTAAAGGCACTTACCCCATCTATAAAATTGTTTGATTAGAGAGACTTAGCTGATTGGTTGCTACTAATTTGGTGGAGTTTGTATTATTTTGAAAATTAGATGAGGATCACCTATATGATGGTCACATTACATAAGTAAAATTACACTTCAAAAAGAATTGAATCAAGGCTAGTTGGCGTAATTAACAATTGAATTCAGTTACCATGGTAAATGAGTGTTGATGTATCAAAGACTTGGTCCTTGTGTTTCAAATAGCCATAACTACAAAATAAATAAATAAAGAGAAAAGAAAAGCCACATACAAAAGAAAGAAAGAAACAAAGGAAAAAAAGAAACCTAAGTGAGGTGGAAATGGGGTCATGTGGGGTGGGGCGGGGCTAAGGGATAGGGTCTTCACCTCCATCCCATATGATGGGGCAACTACCTTGCCCCATGGGGCTTCGTGGGGCCCTACTCTGCAAAATTTTACTTCGTGTGAAATTGTCACATCCCACCCCATACCTATTACAATTTTTTTTTTTTTTAAATTAAAAAACCAGCTTATATACTTGAAATTACAATTAAATTTATTACATCAAATCAAATTGGTTTTTAGTAAGGATTGAATAATATTATCCAAAGTGTTTATCAATACAATATCACAATAAAATAAAAAGCCTTAATATATATATATATATATATTAAATGCACAGTATAATAAAACTAATTCTCAAAAAAGAAAGTCGCCACTCTTAAGCTATGTTTGGTTTGAGAGGAAGAAGAGGGAAAGGAAGAGTAATTATATGTTTTCGCTATTTGGATTGCATGAGAGAAAAGAAAATGTATTAAATTTGTTAACAATCCTGTTACTTTGAGCCCACATTTTTCCTTTCCCCCTTGTTCATTTTCTCTTCTCTTTCACTCCTTTCCCTTAAACCAAACATAGGGTTAAAGTTTCAGCAAATAAATAGAGGAATCCATCCAAAACCACTTCGCATCGACCTAACTTGTTTGACCGACCTTCAAACTTAGCGGATGAATGGCAACTCGTCTAACTCTAACGAGGGAATTGTTCTCACCAAGCAATAAAAGGTCATTAATTATTTGTTGTCTTGCATTCTTTCTCTCTCTCAATTGTGCTCTCTCTTCAACTTTGTGCCATTTTTAGAAAGGAGTTCACCGTTAATTGGGCTTGCCGACACAGGGAAAGGGGTGCCAATCGAAATCCATTTTAGGTACTATTGATTTGGTTTGAAATTCCTCCAAATTTTCTTGATTTGTGCTTCAATTGCTTGATGATGATGGGTGTGCGTGTCTACCATGTACCAGTGGGTAGCCTGCGGTGTGTGGGATTGATTGTGCTACAAGTGTGGGTTTGCTTAATGATGGGTTCAATTTTTGTGGCTCTTTTTTTCATTAATCTTGAATTAGAGTATCTATTTCAGTAGCTGATGCGATTTGTTGCTCAAAATCATCATTTTTCTTGACCCAGTTTCACATCTGTTTAACTGTGTTTGTTCATGTTTTTGGGTTTTAAACAGAACAACTCTGTTTTTTTTGTTCAAGTTATATTGCATGATGGGTTTGTTCTAGTCAACCAATGATGGTTCTTTACAACCTACTGACTATTCCTTGTGTTGCATGTCAAGCATGTGGATCTACTACCACTCATGGAGTATTAAATTGTGAATAAATTTTGCTATTTTGCGTTACAGCTCTAAATGTTACCTACAAGCACTTAGTCCTTGAGGAAAGCATGTTAGTGTGAGTGCAGTCTTGGATCATGGCCTGAGGGAAATGTGTTTTTGTTTTAAAAGTAAATATGTTTATGGTACTTGTTGTTGATGGATATTGTTCTTTGTGGTTGAATATGCAAGGTGTAGCACCGCCAAAAATAAGGCCCCGGGTCAAGTTATGGTCCTGGGCATTGGATTTGGTAAGATGTTTTTGTTCCAAAATGTGGATGAGATGTTGAATTTTGTAACTCAATTTAACTTATGTTAGTAGATGCATGCAAGGCAACGGTGGTTAAGATGGGTTAATTGCATGGAATTTTTTGGGTTTTTGTGGAAATGGTTGTTGGGTTTTGTGTAGTGGTGGTGGTGTCGTGAATGCAATGGTGGCTCGCTGTGGTGTGATGGTGGTTGTATATGCTAAGAGGAGAGAAAAAAAATAAATATTTAAGTGAAATAAGAAATAAAGTATTGAGTCTGATGTGTGTGCATACAGAACGTGGATATTTAAACTAGAAAAAGTAAAGTTTTTTGGGTTAGTTTCGCTAAAAATCTGAGGAGGCTGATTTTAGAACTTTGTTTTGCACCGAGGCTCTCCTTTATTTCATTCTCTCCCATGATCCATTTTCCCACCTTACTTGTATTTCACCCATTTTCCTTCACCATCCTCCACCCCCCTTTCTGCCACCGTGCGTTGACACCACTGTGCTTTCCAGGTAACTTTATTTTTTGGTGCTTATATTGGCATATTCATTGGAATTATATGTTTATATTTTAAGCTTATTAGAGTGCACTTGTATTGTATTATAGACTTGTCATAGTTGTAAATAGAGATTATATATATATATATATATATATGTAATTGTGTCAACTCCGTACTCATATTCACCAAAACTCAATTGATTTCCCCAACCCCCCCCCCTCCCCCTCCCACCTTACTCAAACTATGCTAAAGCCGAAAGAATTTTCTCCCACCCCACTTATCACTCATGTATTAGCTATGATGCACAGATACAGATATGAGTATCGGTACGGTAACGGTACAAGTATGAGGATACAACATTTTTTAAAAAATCTAGGACCAGGGACGGAACCAAGACTTGAACCTGGGGAGGGCGGTCAAAGTCTTTTGTTTGAGGATTTTAGAGATTGGGATATCAATGCTAGAGAAGGTAGGGTGACAATATCATTATTGGGTTTTCATTTTTTTTTTTTTTTTTTGGTTGAAAAAAACTGTACTTTCCCATAATCTACAAATCAATAAACCACACCTCAGCCAATTGTGGAGTCACCAATGGACCCAAGGAAGAAGGCTGGAGCGTTTGTAATTTATTTGGTTAGGGATTTGTGATTTGTAATTGTTTATTAGTATTTTGTTGTTGTTATAGACCAGATATGTTATTTGTTTGTTGGTAATCTGGGTTTGTCTAAAGGTTTTCATTATTATCTAGATTTATGAATTGTTTGCTGGTGTTTTGGTTTACCTAAAGGTTTATCTTGGTATTCTTAGTACAATCGAGCAAAAGGAACGGTCAAATAAATTTTTTTTTTTGGTTTTCATTAGTCAATTTGTAAAACTTTTGTGGGAGGCGGGCCATGCCCCATGATAGGTCCTTCACTGTCTAGGATACAATACGTCAGGGATACGACAAGTAATTAATTAATTAATTAATATTTATTTTTAGGTATATTTAAATATTTTTGTACATATTTTATGTTTATTTTAAGTTTTAAAATTAAGTGACAATATATCACATTCTATTGTTTTTATTATCTAATGTTTGATGTATATATATATATATATATATATATATGACATACCCATTCTAGGCTAAAAAATAAAAATAAAATAATATATATACTCTGTGTCACAGACCCACGAGGGCCAAGACAATGGCCACACCACAACAAAACAAACATACCCATTCTCAACAAAAAAATGAAAAAAGAAAAACCCATTCTCTGGTCTCTGAGTCACAGACCCACAACAAACATGAGCCGAGCCGAAGGGCCCGAGGCCCCAAAACCCAAAACGAAAAAACAGAGAGAAGGGAAGGCGAAAAGGGAAAGAAAAGAAAAAAAAAAAAAAAAAAAAATCCTCTCGGCGATTCCGATTTCCGATTCAGAACAGAGGCAAGCGAGAGGCGAGGTAGAGAGAGTGAGAGTTTGAGAGACTTACCGGCGGAAAGAAGAAGGAGGAGGAGCTCTTGTCGTGTGTCTGTCTGTGACGGCAAGCTCAGAGCAGAGTGGAGACTTTGAGAGTGAGCGACTGAGAGAGTAGAAGATGAAGCAAAATTAGGGCTCTTATAAGGTCAGAAATCATCCAGGTGTTAAAATTCTTCTCCTTCTTGTTGTTGTTGTTGTTGTTTTGTTTTTTTGTTTTTTTTTCAGTATCCTGTCGGATACTCGCCGTATCTCGGACGTATCCGAGCCGTGTCGGAATAAAAAAAATGATTTTCTTCTATTCCTCTTCGGGTACGTTCGTACCGGTATGCCACCCGTATCCGTATCGGATACGTGTCGGATACCGATACGATGGCATTTTTGCCGTATCGGTGCATCAGAGTGTAATAGATATTGATAATGACCAATATTTTTGAGTGTATAATATGACCGCTTTCTTTTTCCTCGTGATGCAGATTCCAATCGAATATTACGTATTTCTTCTTCTATTGAATTCCTTTGTGTCCCGAACCTGTTAGAGAATTCAAAAAGCTTTTACAAAATGAGTGCAGGTACTCTCTCTCTCTCTTTCTTTTTATTGTCCTATGTTTGGCTGCTTAGAGAAAGCAGAGAATATGAAATATGCAATTCTGCACTTATGTTTTGTAATTTTTTTTTTATGGGAAAAAAGTGTTTAGGAGCTCATTCATGTAAGATAAACAATCATAGTAAGGTCAGCTAAGTGGAAAATGCCAACATTTCAATCCTTCTTTTGGGATTTGGAGGTCATAGGGAAAATGGGTCCTTTGAAATATTGCTATATTGGGATTTTGATGCAAAAAATAATGAAATGGTGGATATGAGATTTGATAGCATTAATTCCAATTTGCTTAGGGATAAGATACATGCATTTGTGGTTTGCTTGAAATTTTAAGTGTTTATCTTCATTTGTATTAGAAATGTTTTGTGATTTTTATGTATGAAAAATGGCATATTTCTCATCCATGGATTTTTGTCCATAATGGGTTTTTGGAGCTTGATTTGGTTGCTTGCTCTTTGCATAGTACAAAATTAGTAGAGAGGCTGTATATGGGGAAATCACCCAGTTTGGGAGGTGCAAGCAAATCCTCTGATATTGTGACCTCATGGAGTGTGTTAGGCGGTTTAGCAAATACTTTCTCTTGAGATTTTCCATATGATTATTGAGGCTGTTTATGCTACTCTTCATGGTTAGGTGGTTATGGAACAATTTGGTCATTGTGTCTCCTACTTATATGAGCCTTTTGGTTTAGCTATGGTAGATTTATTCTATTAAATCTTTAGACCTGGAAAAGGGGTTCTAATCATTGATTTATTGGAATGGAGAATTACTTTTGCTTGTGTACATATTGGTCTCTAATTCTTTAAACTACTAGGACTCCCCCAACACCCCCCCCCCCCCCCCCAAAAAAAAAAAAAAAAAAAATATGACTGTTATAGTAACCCATCATTTCCTTGTTTGTTATTTAAACATTCTTGATCGAGTTCCTAGAGGAAGGTTTTATCTCTGTCTCATTTGGTTTCAATTCTGGCATATCTCTTCATAAAATACCATCACTCCTTGTGTGCATATCAGTTGTTTTCATGTATTCAAAGAACATGAAACAGTGTTGATAACATCCGTTTACCCCTTGATGAGGTAATTAAACCAAATAACTCTTGCTGTACAATCATAAAGACATAAGTGTCATTGTGTTGTGTTTGTATCTTTGCCGTGCCCTTTGTCATCTGAATGGGAACTTCCAAAACTCATAGTAATTAACTAATTATTATGAGAGCAGTTAAACTTCTTCCAGCGTTATTGATCAAACAGATACCACATCCACATGTCTGTTGAAGTTCTTATATATTTCATCATTTGTATCTTAGAGCTTCTTTCTTATTAGATCTTTTATATAGTGTTAGATGAGAGATTAGAAGAAAAATTATTATTGATTTCTATGAGATCCCAGGTAGGAAATAGCACTATAAAATAGTTGTGGCAGAAAAAAAACATTGGTTTTCATCAAATAATCAGATATGCAGTCATGAAAAGCAATAACGATTATACTGCAAGTAGCAAGATTAGAAACTGCACATGATGAGAAAATGTGTTTGTAATTGTTTATGAAGTCACAATTGTAATCCAAATGTCTGCAGTTATACTGCTATTAAGGGTATAAATGAAATAGAGAAACAAATTTTTTAGTTTAACAGTTTACCAAGTGGAAAAAACTGGTCATATTATCTTTCTAGGCACCAAACCTAAACAACTTTAGCTCCTCAGCCCACTCAAGCAGATCTAGTTGTCCAAGACAGCACAAGTTTTAGGGTTCTAATAAAATCTTTCTTCTTCTCAGAGCAAGTAAGATTGTCACTCTTCAATACTCTGCCTTTATGGACCTAATATATTCTATGCCACTTAAGGGTGAGGGACACAACAAACTTTGTTGGAAGTCAGCAAAGAGTAAGGGTTTTAAGGTGCATGAATGCTATTTCTCCCTTTCCTTGACTCCTGGCATTCTTTTTCTGTGGAAGCCTGTGTGGCGTTCAAGGATTCTTCCTAGGGTAGCTTTCTTTTCTTGGACTGCATCCTTAGGAAAGTTTTTGATCATTGACAACTTATGGAATAGAGGTGTTACTATTGTGGATTGGTGCTTTATGTGCAAAGGAGTGGGGAGTATGTGGATCATCTTTTTCTTCATTGTCCCATTGCTGTTGAGTTATGGACAATGGTGTGAAATTCGTTTGGTCTTCTATGGGTTATGCCACATAGTGTCACTGATTTATACTCAGCTTGGCAAGGTCCTTTCAGCAAACATTGAAACATAGTTTTCTGGAGGCCTATGCCACACTGTGTCCTGTGGTGTCTTTGGTGGAAAAGGAATGCAAGATGATTTGAGGGAAGCGAACGGTCTATACTCAAGATTAAATCTCTTCTTCTTCACTCTCTGGATTGGAGTATTGCTTTTAACTCCCCTCTTTGTTCTAATTTATTAGATATGTTAGAGCATTGTATTTTGAGAGTTTGATGTACTGCTACTCAATTACACCGCCAGTGTACATGGGTATTTTCTTTGTTTATTAATAGACTTTCATTACTTATCAAAGAAGAAATACTCTTCTTCTTTACATTTTGATTTTTTTTTTTTTTTTTTTTTTTTTTTTTTTTTTTTTTTTAAGGAAAAAAAAAAATCTTGATACCCTCATTTGGTTGTTGAGAACATTATGAAAAAATAGGAGAATTAAACTGAAAAAACATTTTAAAATTTGATTCTAAATCTCTAATTCTGTTTGTTGATTTCATTACCAAATAATGAAACCTACATGGTGAATTAAAAATCCAACAGTTTGTCTGCAGTCAACAGGGTAGGATTGAAAATGAATTGTTTCTTTAAGTTTAATTACTAATTTGGTCCTCCAACTGTTGGGAAAAATTCAATTTGGGTCCTTAACTATTAATTGTGTCAATTTTGTATGTCAACTATTAATTGTTTCAATTTTGTTCTTCAACTTTTAAAATCAAGTTAATTTCATCCTTAGTCTCTGGTCAGATAAAATTCTTAATGGGATACGTCATAACCACTCTTATGAACAATATTGAAAGATAATTCCATTAAGATTGTAATGGAGAGGAGGCCCAAGGATGAAATTGACTTGATTTTGAAAGTTGAGGGACAACGTTGACAATTAATAGAGCTGGCTGGTCTTTGTTTCAGAAAGAGCTTAGGAATTTTTGCTCTGGTGCTGAACCGTTATCTCTGGCCAAAGGTTCTTTTAATAATGGTGGTGGGGGTGGTAAACTTGCTGGTGGTGACCAGAGTGGGAAGTTTTTATCTAATTATGGAAATCAGCAAAAGATCAGAAATTTTGAAAAAATTGAAACATTTTTGGGGCAGAACGTGATGCATGGAAAACATATAGAAAATGTTTCAGTTATAAAAGGCAATGTTTCAGCTTTTTCTGGCAGACCCATCCGGGCTTTTCAATTTAAGATGACTCCTGCTACCTTGGCGTTGAAAGTGTGTAAGTCTGAGAATGGTAGACGTTCTGTGACTTGGCTGGGTGATAAGGTGCACAGCTGGCCCAAGGTGTTTAGTGATGGGCCAGAAGTAACAAAACAGCCAGGTGGGCCTGTTGTAGCCCAACCCAAGGTGCACAAGGCTTTTCAACTGAAGGGTAGTTTGGTCAAGCCCAGCCTTCTTCATGTGGAGTCTGATGCCCAGGCTTCGTGGGTAGCGGGCGAGAGCTCGAGCGGGAGAGGGGGTGGAGACCCAGAGCCACCGGCGTCAGCAACGGTGCCGGAACTGGATCGCGCCGCCTCTACCCTCACCGGCGACCCTGTGCATGTCGTCTCGGTGGTCTCACCGTCGACCAGAGCGACCGGTGCGCTGGAAAATGCCGAGACTATGTTCATCGGCGAGGAGATCCAGTCTCCGATGGCTGGGGATTTCGTCGGAGGGAGGTTGTCGAGGCCGACGGAATCTGGGAAGGAGTTTTTTTCGCCTCAATGGCATCAGGGAGCAACCCTAAACCAGTTTTCTCCTCTGTTGGGCCTGGGTAGCGAGATGGACTTGTGTTTTGGGGAGTTAAAAAATTCTATGGAGATATCAGGGGAGAAGGGAGAAAAACTAGTTCAGGATGGGACTGAGCAGGTTCAAGATGGGTCTGAGTGCTTTATGCTTCAGTGGAAGCAAAGGGAAGTTAATCCTAGTGGCTCTTCTCAAGGGGAGGATGAGAGTGGCTTTTTGGAGTGTTCACCTATATCTAAATGGGATCCCATGGAACATAAGGAGTTAGAGGTGATCCAGGAAGTCGATGAGGAAGAGGTTCGGGGGTTAGAGGTAAAAAATTCGAAATGGGTATGCAGCCTGATGAAAAGTTTTTGTAGAATAGTGGGTTTTCCTATTGTAAAGCATGAAGATCAATGTCTGGCCTTGTTTCGTCTCCTTGAACAAGATTGCATTGATGTTGTAAATGTTGGGACTTCCAATGATATTGTGAGTTCAAGGCAGAAAGGGCTAAGGGAACTTAAAGGTTTGTTTTCATCTGTCAACTATGAGGGGGCAGCATCTAAGGGGAGGAACAGAGATTCCTCAGTAGGCATGGGGTTGAGTACATGTGTTAAATGAATTTACGGCTTTTATCTTGGAATGTTAGGGGATTAAACAATCCTCAGAAGCGGGAAGTTTGTAAAAATCTTCTTAAGGAGTGGAAGTGTGATATTGTTTGCTATCAAGAAACAAAGCTGGCTTCTATAAGCTCTTCTATTGTTCGAAGCCTTTGGGGTAGTCCGTTCCTAGACTGGGTTGCTCTAGATGCAGTCAACACTGCAGGGGGGGTGTTACTGGTCTGGGATAAGAGAGTTTATGAAAAGGTTGATTGTGCTATTGGTCAGTTTTCTGTAAATGTTTTATTGAAGGGGGTTGTAGATGATTTTGTTTGGGCTTGTTCAGGAGTGTATGGTCCTAATAATGATAGTCAGCGGGGTGCTCTGTGGGAGGAACTCTCTAGGATGCACTCTAGGTGGGATACGGCATGGTGTGTGATTGGGGATTTCAATATCATTCGATATCCGAGTGAGAGACTTGGCTGTGAGGCTTTTAGCCCGGCTATGTTTGCTTTTTCAGATTTCATTGAGGCTAACTATCTTGTGGACTTACCTCTTGAAGGGGCATCGTTTACTTGGTTTAGAGATTCAGGGATAGAATGTATGTCAAGAATCGATAGAACCTTGGCATCGGTGGATTGGGTAGATCATTTTGGGAATGTGTCTTAAAGGGTACTCCCTCGTGTTGTTTCTGACCATTGCCCTCTATTGGTGGTGGCTGGTAGTGTTAATAAAGGTCGTAGTGCCTTTAAGTTTGAGAATATGTTGTTGAAAGAAGAGGGTTTTGTAGAGAGGGTTCGGCAATGGTGGAATGGGTATTGCTTTGTGGGTTCTCCAAGCTTTATTTTGGCTCGAAAATTAAAAGCTCTAAAAGAAGATTTGAAAAGGTGGAATAAGGAGGAATTCGGGGATTTGGCCTTTAGGAAGAAATGTCTTTTATCTGAACTGTTGGGTTTGGATGCTAAGGAGGACTCGTTAGGCCTTTCTCAGGAGGATCAAACTAGGCGATGTCAGATTAAAAGTGAGGTTGCTCATCTTGCTTCTTTGGAGGAGATCTCTTGGAGACAGAAGTCCCGGATTTTATTTGTGAAGGAGGGGGACAATAATACTCGTTTTTTCCATCGGGTTGCTAACTCCCATAGAAGAACTAACCATATTCGGGGTATAAAGGTGGATGGTGTTCTTTATGAGGATGAGGAAGTGGTGCGGTCTAAGGTGGTTCAGTTTTATCAGAGTTTGTACTCTGAGTCAGATACTTGGCGTCCTTCTATGGACGGTTTAGAGTTTGCTTGCATTGAGGAGGATGAGAGGTTTATTCTAGAGAGGGATTTTTCTAAGGAGGAAGTAGTTAAGGTTCTTCAAGAGATGGAGGGCGATAAAGCCCCAGGTCCTGACGGTTTCACTATGGCATTTTTCCAAAAATGCTGGAATGTAGTGGAATCAGATGTTATGGCTTTTTTTGATCATTTTCATAGGAGCTCAGAGTTTGAACGGTCTCTGAATGCTTCTTTTCTTTCTTTGATTCCCAAAAAGAATAATGCTTTGAATATCAAAGATTTTCGGCCTATCAGCTTAGTGGGAAGTGTGTATAAGCTTTTGTCTAAAGTTCTGGCTAACAGATTGAGGCTAGTGTTGGATAAACTCATTTCGGAATCGCAGAATTCTTTTGTTGGTGGCAGGCAGATTTTGGACTCAGTGCTTATTGCTAACGAATGTCTAGACAGTAGACTGAAGAGTCGTGCTCCAGGGGTGGTTTGTAAGTTAGATATCGAGAAAGCTTATGACCATGTGAATTGGGACTCCTTGTTTTATCTGTTAGAGAGGATGGGTTTCGGGGGTAGATGGAGGAGTTGGCTGAAGACTTGTATCACTACCGTTCGATTCTCAGTTTTGGTTAATGGATCTCCTACTAGTTTCTTTGGTAGCTCTAGAGGTCTAAGACAAGGAGACCCATTGTCTCCTCTCCTTTTTCTTTTGATCATGGAGGTTTTAAGTCGTATCCTGAAGAAAACTGAGGAAGGTGATCTCATTCAGGGTTTTCATGTGAGTCCAAATAATCATACTGGTATTCGTATTTCTCACCTTCTATTTGCTGATGATACTATTCTTTTTTGTGATGCCTCAAGAGAGCAGATCTTTTCCATTAGGCTGGTTTTGACCTGTTTTCAAGCTTTTACTGGATTGAAGGTGAATGTGGGGAAAAGTGAGATTGTCCCTATTTGGGAGGTGAGCAACATCCAGTCTTTGGCTACTATTCTTCAGTGCAGGGTGGGCAGTTTGCCTATGATTTATTTGGGTATGCCATTGGGTTCTTTGTATAAGACAGCTGCTATCTGGAATCCGATTCTTGAGAGGTTGGAAAAGAAGCTTTCAGGCTGGAAGAGGCTTTACCTGTCTAAGGGTGGTAGACTCACATTGTTGAAAAGTACCCTTTCAAGCCTTCCGACTTATTACCTTTCCCTTTTTACTATCCCTAAAGCTGTGGCGACTAGGTTGGAATGTATTCAGAGGAATTTCTTATGGGGTTCGTCAGTTGAGTGTTTCAAATATCCTTTGGTGGCTTGGGAAAAGGTATGCCGTCCGTGTGAGTTGGGTGGTCTGGGAATTCGGAATTTGGTGTATTTTAATCAGGCTCTATTAGGGAAATGGCTTTGGAGGTATGGCCATGAAATCTCTCATCTATGGCGAAGGGTCATAGCCATGAAATATGGGGAGGGGAAAGGGGGTTGGTGTTCTAGAGTTTGCAGAAGGGCTCATGGTTGTGGTTTATGGCGGAGTATTAGTGAAGGGTGGGAAAGTTTTGCTAAACATTTGTCTTTTGTAGTGGGGGATGGTTCCCGTATTCTTTTTTGGCATGAAAAATGGACTGGAGATGTCTCTCTTAAGATTCTCTATCCCCAGTTATATTTGTGTTCTGCTAATAAAGAAGCTTATGTTTCTGAAGTGTTAAGCCCTTTAGTGGGTGATAACGATAGAGTGTGGAGTTTTAAGCTTTTTTTAGGGATTTCAATGATTGGGAGTTAGCAGCTTCTTATTCCCTTCTTCATTTCATCCAAACCCGGATCCGTAGGGGTAATGGGGGTGATAGGCTTCGTTGGGGGCTTAATGGAAATGGGAAGTTTGATACTCGGTCTTTCTATCATAAGATTCAAAATGCAACTCCTTCCATTTTCCCTTGGAAGGGCATTTGGAAAGTCAAGGTTCCTAAAAGGGTGGCATTTTTTATGTGGACAGCAGCTCATGGTCAGATCCTTACCTTGGATAACCTTATGCTTCGTGGTCGCCCTTTGGTGAATCGTTGTTGTATGTGCTGTTGTAACGAGGAATCTGTGAATCACCTGTTACTTTTCTGTCCGATAGCTCATTCTCTGTGGACTCATATGCTTCGGTTGTTTGGGATCGAGTGGATCATGCCAGGTTCAGTAGCGGACTTATTATTTTGTTGGTACCATTGGCTTGGGAAGCATAGCTCCGATATTTGGAATCTAGTTCCAGGTTGTTTAATGTGGAATATTTGGACTGAACGGAATTGGCGTTCTTTTGAGAATAAGGGGAAAACTGTGGCTCAGTTAATAGATTTGTGCCAACGGACCCTCTTTGATTGGTCTCGGTGTTGGGGTTTTTCGGATTGTTTTACCCTTATGGATTTCCTTTCGTCTATTAGTTTTTCTTAGTGGCTGTTTGTCTTTTTGTTCACTACCGTGAACCCTTTGTATTTTAATGCTTTTCCCTTTTTAATAATATTTTCTTCTTACTTATCAAAAAAAAAGAGATACCAAATTAAACTTTGTCTAATAGTTACTGGACCAAATTAGTAATTTAACCTTTCTTTTATCTCTGTAAGTTTTACGACCCTTTGTTTGGTTTCTAAGTAAATTGTAGATGACAATATTGATATATAAATGTGTATATATATATATATATATATATTAATTTGTAAGTTTGCTTTTCTGTTCTGTAATGGTAAAGCATACTAGAGTTACTAACAAAGAAAAAATGCCCCTTTTGTCCGCAAGCAGCCCCCCCCCCCCCCCCCCAAAAAATCAATGGAGTTTTCTTTTTGTTTGCTTGCTAAGAAAACTGAGGAAAAGAGAAGTGAATATATATTTGACTTCTTTGTGTTTTGGCTTCCAATAAATTGGAAAGTTTTGGCTTAAGGAAGAAGAGAAGTTTTATCAATGTGCTTGTGGGCTTAGATCTTTCGTTGATTAAGTAAAAATTAGGAAAAGCATATTTATTTCTAGGAAGTTGTATGTCCATGGCAACCTCCCCAATGAAAGTATTTGTGTATGATTATTTCTAGTGATCTTGCTTGGTTCTTATGGAAATTCTGACTTATGAGGATAAACTACATCTTCTTATGAGAATTTTGGTTTGAGAAATATTTTTAATTCTTTGAATCTTTTAACTGTTGTAATTGTACCTGTATACCTAGAGAAACCAACACAATATAGAAATTTTTTGCTAGCCTTTGTAGTGATACTGATATAGGCTGAACTATTGTTCTGTTGTGAAGTGGATGGAAAGGTGATTCCCGTGGTGGATTCATTTGGGTTTTTTTGAATAAAATTCTAAATTTTTGAGAAAAAAAATTTTCCTTTATTTATTTATTATTATTTTTTTTTAAGAATAGCTGACAGATGGAAGTAATTAAGTTTACAAATTTTACTTTCTTCTTTTCTTTTCCTACTGTTATTATGCAACACCGAATAAGGGCTGTAAGTTTCTATTATTCTGGTTATTTTAAAATATGAATGTTAATGCCCACCATGCTAGAAAACAAGTTTCGGTACTCCTATGTAAGTGAATGACGTCTTCTCCTTCTTTTTTTTTTTTTTTTCCCCCCTGCAATTGTCTTTTGATAGGAATGAACCGATCACAAGGACTCTCATCTCTGAAACGTAAACAGCCTGACTCAAGATCACCTATTGAGTCTTTGACAGAACATGAGCGTATCCTTTATAATCTGATCCGAAGCAAGCAAGACATGGCTATTTGGACAAGAGACATGAAACGAGAAACAAACATTCCTGACAATGTGCTTAACAAATCCCTCAAATCACTTCAAGCTAAGAAACTGATAAAAGAGGTTGTAACCATCCAAAATAAAGGCAGAAAGCACTATATTGCGACAGAGTTTGAACCATCAAAGGAAATCACTGGTGGAGCTTGGTATGTTGAGGGGAGCCTTGATACAGAGTTTATAAACTTTTTGAAAAAGCATTGTGTGAAGATCATTTATGAGCAAAAGATTGTCACACTGGAGGAAATTTTAGACACGATAAGGAGGAGTAGAGCCTTCAATGTTGAGTTCACAACTCAGCAAATTGAAGAGATTGTGAATGCTTTGGTTTTGGACAATGAGATATTGGAGGTGAAGAGTACTGGAATGGGGGAGTTTAATTCTATTCCTATTGGGAAAGTTTGTTATAGATGCGCAAGCAAAGCAGGCCTTAAAGCGGAACCGAAAATTGGGGCCATGGCTTCAATTCCATGCGGAGTTTGTCCACAGATAAGTCTATGTACACCGGATGGAATAATTTCCCCAACAACCTGTGTATACTACACTAAATGGTTGGATTTCTAATTTGCTTGTGTATCACTGCAACGTTTCTGAATCTAAGATGGGTTTATAGAGTTCTTCTCCTTTCCTTTATCGCCTTTTTGTTTGGGGTATAGGCTGCATAATTTAGTGCTTCACGATTTTGTCTATGAATTCAAGGTAAAAACTATATTTGAATTTTCTATTACTTCTTGCATCTCTTTTTGGATTGTTGGAGACAATTACAATGCAGCAATTCTGTCATTTTCACATGTTTATGATGGCTTGAAATTATAATTAGATCATCCTGACAGCTTCTTAGGATTTGTTATTCCTGCTTTAGTCTAAAGATTGATAAGAGTAATTTTATTGTGAAAGGAATATTGGGGAGAAAATTTGAAGGGATAAGATTTTTTTTTTTTCTTTTTCTATTGCATTTAAAGTACCACTTTTGATATGCTGAGCTGAATTAGCAAATTTTGATTGTAAAGAAACTCAAAAATGAACTAAATCAGTTATGAAAGTTTTTCCCTTTAAAGAAGGAAATCCTTCGTAAAACAACTTGAACTTGACATTGTCAGAATGCTAACTGCAGTAATTCAGGTTACTTAAATGAACTAAATAATCGATGCAAGTAAATCCTTCTTGAAACAACTCAACATTGTCAAAATGCTAACTGCAGTAATTCAAGGTACTTATGTACGAAATCATTGATGTATGTTTACCCTTTCAATCAGGGAAATCCTTCTTGAGGCAACTTGAATTGTCAAAATGCTAAATACAGCAATTTAAGTTACTTGCTATTACCTGGACAGCTGGCTGAGCTAATGGCAGAGAATTTCACGAAGGATTTCCTTCTTTAAAAGAAAAAAACTTGTGTAATCCTTATGACTGCTGCCAATGCAGCTTGAGTTTTATCTCATGTGTAATTTTCATTAGAGATTCGAAAGTTTTAATGATTTCTGCGGAGTATTAGGATTAAAGTAGATTCAATAAAAATGATGTCAAAGGTAGTCCTATAAAAGTGATGCTATACTAATCACAATCTACCATCTCACATGTGAAATTTTCTTGGGCAATTTTTGTGTCTATAGCATTGTTGAATAATAAATCTTGTTTAGCTGTTGTGATTAGATACCATAAAGGTGAGTGCAAAAAGGAATGGGTTTGAAAGTGTCTTGCAAACAACAAAATCTTTAAGTTTGGGGATGATTGAAGACATAGCCATTGAAGAGGGCTTTACTCAAGGAGTTGCCAAAGTGGGATTTGAAGACCCAAGGAGTTCAGTCTGCTGGGAAATTCTGCAGATAATGGAAGATGTAGAGGGGCGCTGTGGAATTTCCTTTAAACCTTTAAACCTACTACGTAGTGGTTGAATTATATGACTTTTAATGAGTGGAGGAAAACATTGTCCAACTTATATGATGGGTATTTAATATAGTTCAAGGAGCCATAAACGTGCAATGAATTTAAATTAGAAGTAGGACTCGGTAAAACCTTTCACAGTGCTTCCTTGACTCATAAAAGAGTGTATGCTCCTCTAGTAATGATTCAAAAAAAATTTCAGAGAGAGAGAGAGAGAGAGAGAGAAGGCATGGAGAAGCTGAGACTTGAGAGATCACTAACTAGCCAAACATTTGTCATTTGCCTTGAAATGATTCCTTCCTAAAAGGGAGACTGCTGGAAGACCCAAACTTGTTTAATCTTGCTCTGTTTATTTCACTCTTTTGTGAATATAGTTTTTCACTTTTTATTTTTATTTTTATTTGATAGTACTAGGGGAAAAAAAAAAATAAAATCTTTGGTCAATGAAAAGACCTGTTAAAATATGACTCATTTTGAGGTTATTATTAAAAACAATTTTATCTCATTTTGAAGTAGTTACCAAATATAGAAAAATGAGATAATTTTCTACATTTTCTTTTATTTTTCAATATCAAAAAAGGCATCTAAAAGAAATTCTATTTTTAGTCAACGAAAAACTCTATTAAAGTATGACTCATTTTGAAGAAAAAATTCTATCTCATTTTAAAGTCACTATTAAAACTAGAAAAATGAGATAGTTTTTTTTTAAAAATATACCTATATTTTTTTGGAAAGCATTAAAGTCGAAACAAACATAGTCAAATATTAATGTTGATAATGGCTTGGATAAAGATAAACATAGGTTTACTTGTGCTCATCCAAAACCAGAAGTCCCTGTCCAAAAAGACTGACTTGCCCTACTAAAAGAAGCATGATTAATTTATTGCACCTCTAGTAAAACTCATAATTCATTTAAATAAATTAGACAAGCCGCAAAGGGGACAGAAATTTGACTGATCTACCCTTGGTTGCTAGAATGCTCTCTACTCTAGTCTACGTATATTATGTACCTTTAGGATTATTCCAAAGATCATACTTCTCACAATCACTCTTGGGATATAGCTCATAGGAATTTAGAAGAAATGGTGAAAGCAGTGGCTTTTCTGCTATTTTTGGCCTTCCTCTTCACATTCTCCCAAGCCAAGTCAATCATTCCTCAACCTCAGCAGTTTCAGATCCTTCAAGATCAACAATACCCAGGTATGAAAATACTCCTTGAAGATTCCTTCATGGTGGTTTGATCATTTTCTAAAAAGATAGATCCCTTTAGAGCAAGAGTCTTCTTCTTTTTTTCTTCTTTTTTTTTTTTTTTTTTGGGGTTCAAAACAATGGACTTAGACAGATAGGGGGTAACTTGGACAAAATTATTTTATTCCAGTATAAAAACCCAAAAAAAAAAAAAAGTCACAATTTTTAAGTTATGCCTCTAAAATAATACTAATTTTCTTGTAGAATGTAAAGAGCTGCTCTTACACAGTATCAATAACCACAAGCTGTTCATCAACCAAATATACAAGGGATCAAATCAGTCTTGCATTTGGTGATGCTCATGGCAATCAGGTTCTTCTTAACTCACTGTACACATTACATACATTAGTATAACATAAATGCATGTTTACCTTCTTCCATTTTTTTTTTTTTTTTTGCCTAAATATAAGTACATATACCTGTACATAAAAATAATTCATGTATAAATGTAGATGCCAGTTAGTTCAACAGACAAAGTCATTGTCCAATAAAAATATTTTGGATTTGAATCTCGCATATACCAAAAATCAATTCTTGTTTTGATTGATGATAAAAGAGCAGTCATGACAGGTATAGATGTATGTACATGACAATTTTGTGTACATTAATTTAAGTAGATGCATGTATATATGTCATGAGAATCCAGAATGGATAATTAATTAATTGTGTAACTTATTACCATTTCTTGGATGTAATTACCATTTGTTTGATGATCAGGTGTATGCACCAAGACTGGATGATCCATCAACAGGAACGTTTGAGAGGTGCTCTAGAGATACAGTTCAGATATATGGACCATGCTCATACCAAATCTGCTATGTCTACCTTTACAGGAGTGGATTCGATGGTTGGATGCATGAGAAAGTGGCAATCTATGGTTATAACACCAAGTCTGCTACATTTTATCACAACATTTACAGGGACGGAACTAAGATCAAAATTTAAGAGGGGCCAAAACCTCAGTAAAAAAAATTCTTTAAAATAGAAATTAGCATCTATTTAACGTTAAGAAAATATCAATAAAAGAGAGGAGAAACAAAATAACCGTTTATTAATACATTTTAAATTAATAATTTAAAAATAGAATTCAACATTCTTTTAAATAACAGAAATCATCTATAGTTGATTTTGTACTAAACTTTGCAACAATCTCCCTTTCAATCCTAATTTTCTTTAGATTAATGATACATGAATTTATAAAATTTAAATAATAAAATTTGTAATACTAATGACTGTACACTACACATTAGCACCAATTTATTAACACAACTATTCAATTCTTTAATACCCCACATAAAATTAAACTAATTTACTAATAAACAACCAACTAGTAAGTAGTAAGTTAAAAAAAAAAATTAAATATTTTAAGTTAAAAATTAATAGCCAAACACACCTACCATCCCACCCCACACACTGATTAGTGGCCACCCACGCACCCCACTTTCACTCACTACAAGTATATTAGCTTGGTTTGTAATTTGTATTGATCTATCTTCTTCTTCTTCTTCTTTTTTTTTTCTTTTTTTTTTCTTTTCAGCAAAAATAGTCATATTTTTTTTCACGAAAATTCAAATAGTCAATTTTAACACTCATAAAAAAATAGCTTGGATCTAAGAAGAAAGATTAAGAAACAGCCAACACAGTATCAAAGATCTTGTAGTATAGACTGTATAGTTGTTTGCCAGTTGGGTTTTATCTTTTTCATGGCCCAATTTATAACTTATTGGGAGGAGGGGGGCCAAAATAATTATTTTGGGCTCAATTGTTAAACTATTCATTAATGTGGATACTACTATTATTTTTTTTTTAAAAAAAAAAATTTTGGGAGGGGGGCAATGGCCCCCATCTGCCCCTTACTAGTTCCGTCTCTGAACATTTACATTCCTAATGATGTTTGGTATGGATTCAATCTTTGTAATGGAGCTTCAGTCAGTACAATGTAGGAGGAGAAAGATGTTTCTCTCTATTTCATTTTGGGCCTTGTCAAAACTGGTTTCTGTTTGGTCTTTTGATCTTTTCTAGCCCTCTCTTGTCTTGGGTGCTTAATTAGTGACATGTGAACAAAATAAATCATTAATAAAAGTGTTCATTATCATATGCAAGTGCTTTTGAGGAAGCAACAATACAATTTCAACTTAGTTTGGTTGTCATACTGAGTTTCTGTCATTTTTCATTAAGCATAATTTAAAAAGTTTGTGATATTGACCAAATAACAGTTATCATGCTTCTATCAAAAAAAGAAAAAGAAAAAAAGTTATCATGCTATCAACAACCTCGATGAATTATTTGCATTAATTTAGAAGGATCCAATAAAATTATTAGCATTACTTACAGTTCATCAAAAAAAAAAAATAGCATTAATTACTACAAGTACAAAGTGCATATAATATATATTTTTGAGAACTTGTTCCTGTGTATTTGTTGAATTATTTTTAATCGTTAAAACTGGGTTAAAGTACCGTCATACTTTAAAAAGGTGCGGTTTTTAAAACTATGTATTGATAAATAATGTAAAATTTGTTTGGAAGTAAAATATATTCTATGTCAATCAATTTTTATAAAATATTTTTAGATGTTTGGTATAAGTTACATGTAAAATATTTTAAGCACAAACCACCAAAACTAGCAGCTCCAACTATCGAAACCATCGGTGACCAGACTGTCATTTTGGATGCAAGACTAGTAGCTCTTGTGACTTGACCCTCAATATTGGCCATCTGAGTGGCAACTCTAGCAATCAAATTGGCGACTTTGACGACCGAATTACTGGCATTGTTGCCTAGTCCATCGAATCGACAACTTAGCCACCAAATGAGCCGATGAGGGTAGGACCACTGTTTGTTTTTGTAAAATATCTTACTAAGTGTTTAAAAGTAAAACATTTTACAACATTTTACAAATGATTTTAGGCTTAACTAAAAATATATTTTACAAGTTTAACCACATTTTACATTAAAAAAAAAAAAAAAAAAAAAAAAAAAAAAACCTAAAAATGAGAAAATATTTACTTTTAAAAATCATCCAACCCACTACATGATTCAAAGGAAAGAGCTGATTTTACCCCTATGAACAAATCACAAACAAATTGCTCTCTTATGTTGAAGCTCAAATTAGACCTAAACCAACAAAAATATCAGGTAATGTTTGGTAATGTTTTTAGCTTTCCATTTGGAGAAATTTGTTTTTAATAAATAAAAAAAGCACTTGGTAAGTTGGGAAAAAAGTTTTTCAAAAATAAAAAATAGATTTTATTTTGGGAACTGATATATATATATATATATATTTTTCCGTGTGTGTGTGAAAAGAAGGAACTGATAGTACAATAGTTTTCTAAGACTATATATATATATTCAAAACCACAACTTGAGCTAAGAATGAAACCACTACCACAAACCCAACTAATTTAGTACCCTTAGTTTTTTACAACGGAAATTTTGCAACTAATTCATCAATGGAAAGATTTCCATTTCGCCAATAACTTTTTATGGATCTATTGTTGTTCAGAGGCAGGATGCTCTAAGGCAGGTCATAAATCTTATATGAGAAGCAATAGGTTTAATTAGATAAGCAATTTAGACAGGTCAGAAATCTTTAAAATAAATATTAAATTGCAAGCATGACCATATGCAAATTAAAAGCATACACATATGGGTATATGGATAGAAATTTATGTTGCATCGTTTAATTGCATCTTTTGAATATGGTTTGCACTTTATGACATAGACTTTAAACCAACAAATAATACTCACAATAAAATTTGACATCTCTATCCATTAAAAGAAATTAATTTCATCTTTAAATAAAAATTACATGTATGACCTAATAAAAATAAAGGACCAAATATGTCAAAGTAAATAAACCCAAATAAATTACAAAACACATGATTTATGAAAATCAGTTAAATTTTTTAATTAATTTGATGCTCAAAACTTTAATGGCATGCTTAATAAATGAGACCCAAATGGTATATTTAGTACGGATTTTCTAAGGAAATACACTAAACTTTTAGCATGGGTTCCATAGAAAATTAAATACTTTTTCCACAATTAAAATGCAAAATGGGTAATTTCATTAGTTAAGTGCTACCTCATTTGATTCAAGTTCAATTTTTGCCCATGACCAGTTAAATTAAAGGGAATTTCATGATCTTAAACATAATTCCAAAATTAATCCAATCACATGGTCAAATTTCAATTAAAGCTCAATTAAATTTAGCCAACCGCATTAAAATTGATAAAAATTAACAAGAAGAAGAAGAAGAAGAAGAAGAAGAAGAAGAAGAAGAAGAGAGGTTTAGCTATTAAAACCATGAAATCCCTTAATTTAGGACTAAAACTTCTAGCAAAATTTATAGCCGAAAAAAATACAATATCACCAACTAGTACTACCAATTGCATTCGTGCTAAGAAATTTGTAAAGATACCATTTACCAAATTGCTAACACTATACTCAAACTTTGTCAATATTATGTTTACACTGATATGATTGTCATGTTGTTCTACTTCTATTGGGTGTAGACACCTCATTTTGTACCACTTACGACTCGGGCCCCCATTTCCTAATGACAACATTACTCTGAGGCCCAAGGTTGATTTAGGGCCCAATCTTGTGAAAATTGACTTGAGTATTTATGGAGAAAATAAAATTATTTATGGAAGAATAAACCTATTTTTGGAAAAGAAAGGCTGCTGAAAACCCTAAGTGTATGTACGCATACTCATGTATGCTCACACACACTTGAAGCATGCATACGCGTACTTAGGGTATGCACACACATACCTCGAGTATGCGCATGCAGCTAGGGTTCTAGAATTATATGAAAGGAAAACATTTTGCATTTAAATCTATGTCGAACGAATCCCAATCGTTTGGGAGCTACCCCACACCCTTATTTTACCACTATATAAAGCCATAAAATGTACTTTTTCAATGGGGAGGCGAATATACGCAAGATTCACTAGAAAATAGTGAATCAAAGAGGGAGTTTTTCACAAAACATCCTCAAGTCAAGTTTTATTTGGTTAGGACCTATTTTGGTCTTGGCTTTTGAGTTCTAAAGCTAACTAACTGGCTGGTTTTGTTGTTGATTAAATTGACTGAAGGGAATGGTCAAATTAAGCTCTAGGGATTTCTTTTGTTGAGGTATAGGTTCCAACTTTGGTTCTCCACTTTTTCTTTGTTTTGTTGTTTGTTTATATGTTTTATATGCTTTAATATTTTTTAATATGTTGTTCATGTTAGTTTAGGTTTACTTTGTGTTCGTATTAGAAGCATGATAGGTTGTTAGTTTTCTTATTTTCTTCTATTTTCTTTGTTGAGTTGTTGGGTTTAGGGTTCTAGGTGTGTATTTGTATGCATGCTTTATGCATGCATATGCATACTGAAAGGCCACAAACTGAATGACCCATTGTGATAGAAATTAATTAATTAATTAGCCAAGTTATTAATTAATCAATTTATCATGCAAACGCGTGGTAGCACAAACAAATCACCAATAAACTAATAATGCAGCGGAAAATAAATAACACGGTGATTTGTTTACGAATGGGGAAAACCTAATGGCAAAAACCCCACCGGGTGATTTTCAGGTCACCACTCCCGAAACTCCACTATTATCACAACAAGCAATTACAAGTAAAGGAATCCCAAATACCTTACCAACCTACAGTTAAACCTTTACCCCAATACCCAATTGGACTTTTTCTATAGTGACAGTTCCCCTTTCAATGCATGACTCACAAGTACGCGACTAACCAATTGCGCGGATCCTAGTACGTGACTTCAATCACCAACTAAGAAGGCTGTTGGTTGCAAAGTTCTTCAGTTCATTCACACGATAAAGATCAAGAAGATGCTTGGTCACAAAATCTTACGGTGCACATACATAGCAACTTCTTCAAGAGAAAGAGATGAACTAGGGCAAGAACTTCGTCTCTGGTCACAATTTGCTTGAACAGAGTTTGCTTAAAGCTTATGCAAATTGTGAACTGTTTGACGGCCCTTAAACTGATCCTTTTATATGTTTAGGGCTAGGAGAAAAGAAAGCCCAAAGACAAATTCACGGATCCTAAGAAAATCATATTGGAATTCTGAAAATCTTAAACCTCGACAGATAGAAGGTGTTGAGCAGCTGTCGAGAAGGTGTCGAGCACACCTAATGTAGAACAGCTTTCTTAAGCTCGATAGATGCAGCTGTCGAGCTTTAATGATTTTGCACTATGAACTTGTTTTCTTGGACAGACTTGAAGGTTTCAATACTTGATCTTGAAACAAGGTTTCTTGAAGTATTTAAACACATCCTAAATCTACCCAAATAGAAGTAAAGTGCGTTTTGTCAAAGGATAAGCCAATTACATAAAATTATGACATATGTTCTTAACATGTGAAACACATATGTCCTAACAATCTCCCCTTTTGGCAGTCCGTGACAAAACTACAACAAACAAATGAACATATGAGAGAGTCATAAATCACTCAACTCATATTCACTTGTTGAATACAATAAAATCTATCCTAACACAAACTCTTGAAAAACTTTGCAAGAAGAGAGTTTATGGCAAGTAGACTTTGACAACCTATATTTCTGAAACACTTTAAACAAAACTCATCAAGGCATCTTTGTGTGAAATAGAAATAATAGATTGCATACAAGTATAAAAAACATGTGTATTAAAAGGAGAAAAAGAAACAACACATGAAGGGGTAGGTGAAAGAAAAACATACATCAATATAAAGAAAGAGATAAGTACAATGTATATCTATAAATGGTCACAAGACCTCATGTACAAGAGTAATGTATCTAAAAAGAAAGAAAAGAAAAGATACATACTATCCTCACTACATCCCTCAAAATGTATCAACACTCCCCCTAGCAAAATGGTCCTATACTAACTCTCCCCCTAAGATAGACTACTCTCATACCAAAACTACTCCTCCTTTTTGTCACGAATGACAAAGGTTAAGAGTGTCAAGTAGACATCTCATCGATAGAGCTAGCATCTCCATCAGCATCATCCGAAGCATCATCGTCATCACCATCATCATCATCCTCATCCTTAGAATCGAAGTCATGGGAGAAGGTGGTGAAGGAGTAGCCTTAGGAGTAAAACCACCCATGAACGCCTGTTGTTGTGCAATACAACCAACACGAATGTTCACCTGATACAACTTCGTAGAGAGTGTATCTAGGCAAGCATCCATGCGTTGCAGTTACGCCATGATGTCTCCTAAAGTCACATCACCCGAAGAAGAGGGAGGAGCAGATGTGGATGGAGCAAAACAGGATGGAGCTGAATGGGAGGGAGGAGTTGCTGGATCCGATTGCCGCGACCGAAGCTGGGCCTCGCTACATTTAACGATAGCGTAATCTATGGCACACATGATAGTAAAATGGTTGGAAGAGGGAAAAGGAACAGAAAAATGGCGTAAGATCCTCGTGATAGCGGAAGGAAAGATGAGCTTATCACGGGACGCCGAATCTAGATGAACCTCTATAATAGAAAGTATAAAATGAGAAGGGAAATCAATAGTAAGATGCTCAAGAAGTGACAACAAAAATCAAGCACGAGGCTCTGTGATGGAGTTATAGTGAGAGAGTAGATGCAAAACAAAAGTCATCACCATGTTCATGAATCTAAGACCTTTAGCAAAAGGTCGACATGGTATAAACAGACGCTCACCCAAGCAGAAGGGCGCTCACAGAAAGCAAACATGAGCTCATTCCTGGACACAGTCCTCAGACGCTCACAACTAGGATAGTCAGGAAACTCTATCCTAGGGACCCGAAGCACATCCGTAACAAGTTGCGGTGTGATAGGAATGTGCGTACCTCAAACGCGAGTGAAGAAAAGAGGTACTAAACGATCAATCCCGTGCATGTTGGAGTAAAACTCCTGAATAAGCACAAGAGAACAGGTGACCGGGACATCACACAGTGACTCCCATCCCCTATTGTGAATGACAGAAGGAAGGTCAGTGTCGGCAAAGTCCGTCAAAATGACTTGGCGTTCCGAATGAATGTCTCGTCTAGAAAAGTTCTCCGAAAATGCCTTAAAGGTATCATCATCATGGAATTGAATATGAGTCAGAGTCTGATCAAAGGACGAAGAAGCACCGGAATGAAGAGGGTTTCGGGCTGGACTGGATTTACGCTTAGGTGCTATAGACACAACTAACGTAAACTAACAGAGAGGGAGAGAAAGAATGACAATTAGAAAAGTCCCAAGTAGTTTCAAATATATGAAGTATATTGAAAAGAAGTATATATGCATGTGAAATGCATGAACATGTGACATGCAAAAAAAATTGCATCATAGGCTCAGCCCAATCCAAACCTATTAGCACACAAACAAATAGCACACATCTAAATGCATGACAATACCATTATAATTCTAATGCGATGCAATGTATGTGGTTTTAAACTCATTTAAGTGAAAACCCATCCCAAAATTTCAATAATAACTCATCAATTTTGAAAAACCCCAATCAAAAATCCCAAAACCTAGGTTTCAAAACATGAAATGCATGAATATGAGAGGATTGGAAGCTTACCAAGGGAAGAAATTCTTGAAAAAGCTTGAAAAATCCTTGAGGAACCAAGTTTGGAGTGAGATGAGAGTGTTTTGGGAGAGAAAACAGAGAAGTATCGAGAGAGAGATTGAAGGAAATGAGTTCTGGATCGCATAGGGGGCTTATATAGTGCAGCCAGTAAATCTCGACAGCTGTAGGTATTGAAAGGTATCGAGGTATCTATGAAGGAGGTGTCGAGAAAAAGCTCATCGATAGCTAAGGTGTCGAGGAGGTATCGAGGAACAACACATCAGAATCAAGAACAGAAGCTTGATCGATCCATCAGGTGTTGAGAAGCTATCGAGGATGAAAACCTAATCTCGATCGATCCACCAGGTAACGAGGTGCTGGCGAGATTGCGATAAGAAAAAGCATAGGAAGCTTGACAGATAGCTAGCTATCGAGGAGGTGTCGAGCCAGCTTTTAAAAACAGTTTTTCGAGATGTGAAAAACACATACATGAATGCAATCCAACAAGCAACTCAACCAATGATCCAATCAACATATTAAGCTCTCAAAATCATCTCTCAAATAAAATTTTAAGCACACGGATTTCCAAAATTACACACACACACTAAACAAGTCTAACCAATTTTATATTTCAAAAACAAGTCAAGACAGTTTAGTGAGCATACATTAACACATGTAAAATCTTGTGATGGCCAAATCACATTGTACCTGCACATGTATCAAGAATAGCAAAGAATATTGCGTGTTGTGTGTGAAAAATATCGCAAGATTGCATAAGTGTATACATGTTATGATGATTTGAGATATGAGAAAATCACTTTAACTCACACACAATCATAACTGCTTGATGGGGACTATCACCTTTGAGGTACATCCTGTAACTCTCACATCTCCTATAATACACGCTTGCAATCATATTTATAGCATTTTTTATCTTTTTGCTTTTGATTTTTCTTTGCATATTTTTCTTTTAAGCATATCATGCATGGGCATATAAAAGAGAGAGAAAAGAAATATCCAATGATATTTGACATTCCAATTTTGCTATGCCTAAGCACACAAATATCATTGATACTGCACTTTTACTATGCTGAAGCATACAGGTGTCATATTAAGATTGGCGGGCAATAGTGGTGAGATGATTATTAATGCCTTTCTCTTAGGATTTTCTAGCCATTCCCGTCAAAAAGAGTGATATGAGTGTTAAGTATAAGAGACAATTTAATCTTACTCATCACAAACATGAGCCACAAAGCTCACTTGCTTAGTTGTGCATAGAGATGCCCATCTAAGCTACAAATGATTCAAAGTTTAGAAGACTTTGTTTCAATGACCATCCAAGGTACACAAGTACCAATGTACACAAAATACACACTGTTTTTTGTAATTTTCTTATTTTTCAATTTATTTATTTATTTTTATATGAAAAACAAAAACAAAGCGAAACTAAAAAATAACCAAACAAAAATATGTTAAACAACCAAAGCATAAAAACTGGACTGACTCAAAACATGAAAGCAAAACACACAAGTAATGCACACACAAAAACAAGAAGAGAGAGAGAAAAGTGACAGAATCACTTGGAGCCCTTTTCCTTCCACACCTTGGAAGAACCTTTTTGTCTAGTAAACCCTTGAACTGGCGGTGAAGGGGAAGAATTAAAACCTTTCAAGTTTGAAAGGAAAATGAGGGCTTTGAGAAGATCTCCAAGGGGAGCACGAGAGGATTGAAGCTGATTCTGGTTCCCAGATGCTATCATGCCGTTGCTTTGTTGAGTGGCAAGCCACTTGTAGCAATTTGGTCGAGTATGACCGGCAGCTCCACAATGATGACAGAGATGTTGCTTTTTTTGTTTAGGCTTTTGAGAGTTAGCCTTCTTAGCCCTAGGGTTTTTAACATCTTTCTTCTCAAGTTTAGGGGGTGCTCCTAAAATAGATTTACCCTTGTCTATGTTCTCACTAGCTAATTCAGTTTTAATTTCATTGTTCTCAGTTTTAACATTATTAGCATGAGAAACAAAAATAGTGGTACTAGTAGAAGCAATATTAGAGGAAGAAAGACCATACCCTAAACCTATTCTATCTGAAGCAGATTTTTGAATGCTTAGCATCTCATCCAGCTTAGCGCTTAAAGTCCTCTCCAGTTAAGCTCTGACTTAACATAGCTCTGCTTCAAGCTTCTTGGTCTTCTCAGCCAAGAAATTGTTCTCAAACCTCAGCGCCCCAATAGTCTGATTAGCCTCATAAAACTTTGTGGAAAGCTCCTCACGGTCAAGTTCCACTTCATTGAGCTTCTTGGTGGTTAGCCTATACAGTTTCTCATGCTTCTCAGAAAACTTGTACAATTTCTCATAGGCTGTTTGGATGTCATCTTGATCATCCATCTTCTCAAATTTGGATTCCACCAATTCCTCTTCTTCAACCACATCTTCAACAATCCCATCAGTAGGATTGATAATGGCCGTGAAGGCATTTAAGATTCCGTCATCCTTATTGTCAGAATCATCCTCAGGCTCAGTGTCGCTCAAGGTAACAACAAGTGCCTTGCTCTTTTCAATGCTCTTGAGGTATGTAGGACACTCATGCTTCATGTGACCGAAACCTTGACACCCAAAGCACTTAGGTCCTGAGGGAACAATGTACTGACCACCTTCCTTAGCATCCTTCTTACCTTTGTCTTGGCCTTTAAACTGAGAAGAACTGGTTTGCCTGCAGTCCTTGTCAAAACCCTTTCCATTGGCATTCTTCATAAACTTCTTGAACTGCCTGGTGATGTAGGACTTCATCTTGGAATCTTCATCATCAGAAGATTCGTCAGTTTTACTGCTCTTGGCCTTCAGTGTTATACTCTTGCTTTTACCCAACTTGTCTATTCTTGTCAACCCTAGCTTGTAGTCTGCAAGTTTCCAACCAGCTTAGTCAGAGGAATCTTGTCAATATCCTTTGATTCCTTTATTGCTGTAATCTTGGCATGGAATCTCTCGGGTAGAGATTTGAGCACTTTCCTCATAATCTTGGGTTCAGGAATGGTTTCCCTAAGATTGAAGGCTGAGTTCACTATGTCCTTTAGCTTGGCATAAAACTCATTGAATGACTTATCCTCCTCCATCTTTATCTCTTCAAAGCTTGTAATGAGCCTCTGAAACTTTGAGTCCTTGACAGCCTTAGTACCCTCATAGGTTGTCTGAAGAATGGTCCAAGCCTCCTTGGCAGTTTCAATTGAGGATATCTTCTTGAACTCCTCATTGGTGACTTCACTGAACAATGTATTCAATACTCTGCTGTTGAAGTTTGCCACCTTAATCTTGGCATCATCCCAGTTGGCTGGCGCTTCTGTAGGCTTAGTCCAGCCTATCTCGACAGCTCGCCAAACTTTCTCATCTAAAGACTGCAAGAAAGCTCTCATGCGTACTTTCCAGTATGCATAGTTAGTGCCAACAAATAAAGGAGGTATGATTAATGACTGTCCTCTATCCATGACAAACAAGGGTCAATGGATCAACACAGCAAAGATTAAACTAATCAGAGTGTGCCTACTCTGATACCACTTGAAAGGCCACAAATTGAATGACCCATTGTGATAGAAATTAATTAATTAATTAGACAAGTTATTAATTAATCAATTTATCATGCAAACGCGTGGTAGCACAAACAAATCACCAATAAACAAACAATGCAGCAGAAAATAAATAATACGGTGATTTGTTTACAAATGGGGAAAACCTAACGACAAAAATCCCACTGGGTGATTTTCAGGTCACCACTCCCGAAACTCCACTATTATCACAACAAGCGGTTACAAGTAAAGGAATCCCAAGTACCTTACCAATCTACAGTTGAACCCTTATCTCAATACCTAATTGGACTTGTTTTGTAGTGATAGTTCCCCTTTCAATGCACGACTCCCAAGTACGTGACTAACCAATTGCGCGGATCCCAGTACGTGACTTCAATCACCAACTAAGAAGGTTGTTGGTTACAAAGTTCTTCAGTTCATCCACATGATGAAGATCAAGAAGATGCTTGGTCACAAAACCCTACGGTGCACATACATAGCAACTTCTTCAAGAGAAAGAGATGAACTAGGGCAAGAACTTCGTCTCCGATCACAATTTGCTTGAAAAAAGTTTGCTTAAAGCTTGTGCAACTTGTGAACTATTTGACGGCCCTTAACTGATCCTTTTGTATATCTAGAGTTAGGAGAAAAGAAAGCCCAAAGAAAAATTCACGGATCCCAAGAAAATCATATTGGAATTCTGAAAATCTTAAACCTCGACAAATAGAAGGTGTTGAGCAACTGTCGAGAAGGTGTCAAGCACACCAAACGTAGAACAGCTTTCTTAAGCTCGATAGATGCAGCTATTGAGCTAGCTGTCGAGCTTTAATGATTTTGCACTATGAACTTGTTTTCTTAGACAAACTTGAAGGTTTCAATACTTGATCTTGAAACAAGGTTTCTTGAAGTATTTAAACACATCCTAAATTTACCCAAATACAAGTAAAGTGCGTTTTGTCAAAGGATAAACCAATTACATAAAATTATGACATATGTTTTTAACATGTGAAACACATATGTCCTAACACATACAATTGGGATGCGCACGCATACTCATGTCCAGAAACCTTAAATCACTTTTTTCTTTGTTTTCTTTTGTTTTCCTTCACATGTTTGGTCTCTGTTTTAGTATACCTTTCTTATTTTAAGCCTCTGTTTATCTACTTTAACATGTTTTGTTCTTTATAGTGATCAGATCTTAATTAGGGTTTTTTTGTTGGTTGGATACCGTGAACATACATATAAATTTGAACATGCATTGATTTATAAGTGCTGTGATGTAGTAAGATAAGTGAGGTAAGTCATGCATAAATCACATGAACATGCATTTGGATGTTTGAGTTTTGAGTTGCTTATGCTTGGTTGAATATCATGAGTTTGATTCTTGGATATTTAGATGTGTTTACTCTCATCTACCTTTTGATGCCGTTGTTTTGTTGGTTTGTGTTGAATACCATGATAGATGAATGCTAGGCTTAGGGATAATATGCCATGTTTTCTTGCTTTAGATGCATGTTAGAATGTGTGTGAGTTAGAAGACCCTTTAATAAGATTAAGATTTGGACCACAATGAGTGGAGGCCAACCCATGGGTCGGGTGGGGTTGGGTTTCTAACACCTTCTCATCCCTATACTTGAACTCTAGACACGTGCTCTGGTAAATATCAGTCCTTCCACGAAGGCACTATATTTATGGTTCCTAGACCTAATTTAGGTGGCAACTCTATTTACACCTTCCGCCATGGTCCACCTTAAGCCAATGCGTACTTCCCACGAGAAGCCCAAAAGCTCGTCACAAGTGCTTGCGCCACATTGGGCCATGATAGAGTATTGCCTTAAGAGTAAGGAAGCTCTACCCATATAAGTAGGTACGCTATCCAAATTCCACCTCACTATGACATGAACATGCATACATACATATAATAAAATATTTTCATATTGTTGTGTGTAGGGGCCTTTTGTATTTTTGGGCTAAAGCCCTTTCTACTGTGGGTTGAAGAGTTAGGCCTAGCCCACTATCTTTGCAGGACCTTGCTAAGAGGCTAGTCTATGCACAAAACAAACATCCCAAAAGAAAGACAACAAGTAATATATGTATATATGTGTGAAGGGATGGCAATGGGGCGGGGCAGGGCGGGGCTGAAGGATGGGGTCTTCGTCCCCGCCCCGCATGGTTTTGTCTTGCCCCATCCCAGCCCTGCCCCGCATGATGGGGAATACTTTCTCACCCCATCCCCGCTCCTTGGGGCCCCGCGAAGCCCCGCCCCACCCCGTAAAACTCTACTTTTTGTTAATTTACCTTACTACTAGTACAATTTTTTTAATGAAACTTATTTTATTAATAAAAATATACTTGAAATTACAACTAAATTTATCTTATAAAATCAAATCAATTTTAGAAAAAATTAAATAATATATCCAAGTGTTTAACAAGACAATCATAAAAATAAATAAATAAATAAAAATCTCATAGTATAACACATAACAAAATAAAGGCAAAAAATCACATTGGGTAGAATAAAATATGCTAATATTAATATGTTTTTTTAAATAGTAGGGTTTTAGGGTATGAAAATTTTACAATTATAATCCTTAGTAATGCGGGGCGGGGCGGGGACGAGGAGGGGCAGGGCGGGGTGGGTCTAAAAAGTCTAAACCCATCCCCGCCTAGCCCCGTGGTGCGGGGCTAAAATCTTGCCTCATCCCCGCCCCACCGCCTTTGCGGGGCTGGGAAAACCCGTGCGGGGCAAAGCAGGGAGGGGCGGGTTAAGCGGGGCGGGGAAAAATTGCCATCCCTATGTGAATGCATGAATATATATATATATATATATGTTATGGTAGAAAGATTAGTCAAAAGAATCATTAGTAATTAGACGTATTTAAAGCAGCAGAACATAAATAATAAGTCTCCCACAGGAAGTGAACTAAAGAGAGCCCAAATCCCAACTTGGACAACCTTAATAATAAATTAAACCATAAAGTTGTTCATTTTGGAGAATGGGTCTAGATAGCTACTTCTTGTTTTGGTGGGATTACAAATTGTGGGTTTGTTACATAAAGAAGGGAAAAGATTTTCTATTGATGCATGCTATTTCTTTCGTGTGCACTCTTCTACCTTTCTAAGTCTTACTTCACTCTCTCTTTTTTCTTTCTTATTTCCTTTTCAATTTTCTGTGTTTCTTGCCTTAGTCGTTGTTCCTCTTCCTCTTATGGTTATTGTTCCTATTTATACTGAATCAAGCCTACATGATTTCTCCCTATTACTCTTGTTACTCACCAACCATTTTTGTCTGCTGCGAACACCCCTCAGAAGTGCCCACTACCATGCTGGCCGTTCAGTCTCCACTACATCTAGGCATGCTCAGTGTTTTCTCTCTCTTCCACTACCCATCCCATAAAAAAATTCTTATCAATTCCCTTCTACCATATATCTTTCTCTATCCTTTGATGGGTAAAACCTTAGGTCTCTCTCTACCTATCTCTCTAGCATGCATCAAGTGGTCCCAGCTGGTTTACTATCTATTTTGCAATGTTATTAATTCCGTTCTGTTCCGGCCAGAACAGCCGGAATTTCTCGTGCCAATGTGAATCCGGAATGGTACTACCTCCCATTCCACCTTGAGTCAAATTATGGCCTGTTTTGGGGTGTTTCGGCCATTCTGGTCAATTCCGGCCAATTTCGGGTCAAATGGGAATTTCGGTTGGTATTGGTTTTGCCTTAAAAAAAAAAAAAAAAAAAAAATCTATCCTGCAACTACATTGTTTTACATCTCAAATCATATGTTCACAGATCCATTCACACATGTAAAGCTTCTGTTTTGACAAGATCTAAAGGTTTAAATTTATAAGAAAATAATCACAACCCAAAAAGAAATTAAGAAGAAAGAAGGAAATTTACAACTATGGCAGTGTCCAACCTTCATCTGCATGCTCTATCTTTTCTTTTCCCTTTTCATTTTTGGCTTTATTTTCTTTTTGCACTACATTTTTTCACTTGCTTATCTTCACATTTTGTCAAACCTTTAGAGTGCTAAGAGCTTGAGACTTTTTTCTTTGTTAAGTTGAATGCTAAAAATCTGAGACTTGTTATTTCTGAACAAGGATTATCTGGTTTGGTAAAGTTTTGAATGGCTCCTACTTCCAAGATATAATTGTCTTTTAGTGAATTTGAAATTTATTATTTTATTTTATTTTTGAATGGTGTGATGGACTGATGGGTTATTACTTATTAGTATCTACTTGCCTATTGAAGTACATTGGATATAGAGTGTAGGCGTGGAGGTTTTTTTTTTTTTTTTTTTGATATTGGTGCGAAGTTTTCTTTATCACACAATGTGAGGGAATTAATTTATTATAATAATAAGTATGAAAAAAAATTATACTATATATATATTTTTTAATTTTTTTTAAGAACCCGAAACACCTTGAAACGGTACACTAGAATAGGCTGGTATCGAAATATGCTGTTTCACTGGATAAACCGAAACAGGTTTTGAAACAGAATTAATAACATTGCTATTTTGGGCCAAGATGCATTCCCAACAGAGCACTTCCCAAAAGAGGTCCTAGCTAGATATTGGAAATAGACCATTTTCTCCCCTCCACCAAACCACACCCTTTGTAATTCCCTTGACCATGGGTCCAACCCCCTTGCATTGGTTGGGTATAAATTGGTGGTGCTCCGGCCATAGCATTGTTGTCTTATTGCTTTCATTTTGTCTTCTTTGTTTCCCAAGAAATTTCTACTACTACCATTGGATGTTGTCTTGTTTTATTCTTTTTTGAAATTAATTCCCTTCACTCGTGTTTGCCCTTCACGAAAACAATGTGGGCTTGTATCATCTTCCCCTTTTGGGCCCGTGGACCTCTCAAGGTATTTCCTTTATTATTTTCTTCTAACTCCTGCTGGGCCGGCCCATTGGGCCTTTTTTTTCCTCTTCCCTTCCTCTTGGAGCCAGTCAAGACCTATTTTCTTCTCTCTTGGAGAGGGCCATCTCACCATGGCTGGCCCTTCCCTATTGCTCATGGGCCATTGTATTCTATTCCTTGCTTTTTTATGGGTATTCCTTTTAGGCCTTAGGGACATGGTCCTATTGTTCATGCCATTATTCCTTAGTCTTTTCTTTCTTTCTTTTGGCTTAATTTGGGCTTTTCTACCATTGGGCCCTTGTTATCAAAAATGGGTATTAACATTGTGTATACCCCTCCGTAACATTATAGTCTTGCATACATGCATCCTCCCATTTCTCATGATCTCTTTAGCCAATGATGAAATTCTACAGCTATGCTGCCAAAATTATTTCTTAACCTTGGTGTCTTGATTTTCCATTAAAATCAAGTTTTCAAAAACTTTTTTTTTAAAGCAATTATGTTGCCAAAATCCTATCTCAAAATTGATTTCCTAATCTCCATTTAAAAAAAAAAAAAAAAAAAGATCTTCTGAAACTTTCTTTTTAAAGCAATTATTTTGCCAAAATCATATCTCAAAATTGATTTCCTAATCTCCATTAAAAAAAAAAAAAAAAACAAACAAACAAACAAAAACTGATCTTCTGAAACTTTCTTTTTAAAGAAATTATGTTGCCAAAATTCTATCTCAGTAAAAAATTTTGATATTCCAAGACTCTTTTCAAAGCACAATTTTGTTTTTTTTTTGTTTTTAAATTCGATTTTAATTTTGGTTTAAGGGTTTCCCCTTTTTCAAAAAGCCATCAACTAATGAAATCGTGAAGGAGGTTCTCCTCTATGTAATCACTTGGTTCAAACCTCATCAATCAAATAACCACATTATTCACAACAGTATGATGGGATCTTAAGGATGGCTAGGACTTCCCATCATAACATGGGAAACGTTGAGATTTTTAGTTTATCTCAACATTAATTCTTGTAAGTCATGGGTTTCTCAAAAAGGTTTTTAATCTAAAACCATTTTTTCCTCTTTAAAATCAATATCCATTAGTTTTCTACTTCATCTCCATATTGTGCATCTATTGCTTTATGATAAGGTGCGTATTGGTATACAATTAATTAATCTGCTGCATAATACACAACTAGGGTCTAAACTACATGTTCCATATCTTCTTATAATTGAACCTAATTCCCCAAATATGGCTCATAAACATAATTTCTTACACAATATTTCAAAATGAACCTATACATTGACTAGTATATTGTGCATATGCCTAAAAGAAGTTATAATAGTTTACAACAAGAGGAAAAAAAAAAATGAAAGAAAAAGGAAAAAGAACCAAATTAGATAATTTATTAATCAAAGTGAGATAAAAGTGGAAGGACAAATTATGATGAAGGTTCATCTATTTCTAAACTTGATCTTGATAAAATAGAAATGCCATTCCAAGGCCCCATTTCTTCATTTCTAACATAATCAAATTCTTCAAAATTTGGTTGATCAGGATAAACTTTTTGAACTCCCTCCAACTCTTTCACAATCTCTGTCATCGTAGGTCGTTTCTTTCCATACAAGTGCAAACATCTTTGTGCAAGGTTAGCAATTGCCATGACTTCATGTTTATTACCGTCCTTCCTTACTTGAGTATCAAGTATGTCAAAGAGACGGTTCTCTTTTACTGAATGAATGAAGTATGTAGATAAATTTTGATCTTCTTGTGATCTTGTTAAAAAAACTGACTTTTTTCCAGTTAAAAGCTCAATAAGGACTACTCCAAAACAGTAAACATCACTTTTTCCTATAAATTGGCTTGTTTGAAAGTATTCCGGATCCAAGTACCCAAAAAGTACCATATACCAGTGTGGTTACATGAGTTTGGCCAATGGCCACTGATCTTGAAGTTCCAAAGTCTGCTACTTTTGCTCTATATTTGTCATTGAGGAGTATGTTTGAAGATTTTATATCTCGATGGTAAATGGGTAGTGAAGCTGCTAAGTGTAAGTAAGAATGAGCTCCTGCAACTTCTATGGCAATCCTTAAGTGCATATCCCATGTTAGTAATGGAAACTCTTCCTTCTCTTCATGAATGTACTGAAAAAGTGTCCCATTGGGAATGAATTCATAAACTAACAAAGGAACTTCTGTCTCTAAACACCACCCAAGCAGTTTGACCACATTTCTATGGTTGATTTGGGAAAGAATGATAATCTCGTTAATAAATTTTTCAATATTCCCCTTATCCACTGTGTTGCACTTTTTAATTGCCACAATTCTTCCATCAGCTAACATTCCTTTATAAACTATACCTTGCCCACCTTTACCAAGTATTCTGTTTTTGTTAAAATGATCGGTCGCATTTTTCAACTCCTTTGAATTGAATAATTTTTTTCTTTTGAACATTGTTGTCATTTGAAGATAATTGTTGTTGTAATAATAAACCACCATTCTTTTTGAAGAATTTTTTTCTTGAGCTTGATTTTGTTTCTTTTCTTTATCATTCTATACAGGCACCATATAATAGTGAAATGAAACAATGCCCCAAGGATTGAACAAATAACTGCACAAGTCAAGAAAATTAAATAGAAATATCACATCAACCTAAATTCGGATTATATAAAATTATGAATAAGTGTGAAATAGATTTGAACAGAAGTACAATGAATTGTAAATATCTTTCTCATGTTTTAAAAGAAGTTACTAATTTTTTTTTCTTTTTTTACATTAATATTTCTCATAATATCCTAGAATATAAAATGGTGTTAGCTACTAATTAATTTCTTAGGAAGAATAAAATTTATTATTTTGCTTTATGGAAACATCTTTTATACATGAAATTTATTGTTAGGTACATGATTTTTCATGCAAGTCTATTGTGTTTTAAGGGGCTTATGAGCCCAACAAAAATTTCCCCGTTGCATGGCTCCAGCTAACTTTGCAACATGTACCTGGCAGTCCTACCTTACATGAGCTTAAACACCTAATTGGCGAATTTTTCTTATAGATTATGAAATTTACTACCAAAAAAATTGTATAGTAGTGCTCATCAATAAAATCAGCCCTCACTATTTTTATTTTCTAGGACTAACCAAAATACTTCACTCATTTCTCCTTTATTTTCTTCCATTATTCAAATACCTCACATCTGTTATATGTTGACCTTGATCAAAGTATGATGTCAAATTTTTTATCCCTTTTTAGTGAACAATGACTGAAAAAGACGAGCATGTCCTCTCTTCTCAAACCACATTCAAGCTTACTGTAAAAATCTATATCATAATAGATTAAAAAAATCTAAATTGAAATGAAGAATTATGCAACTTTATAGAGAGAAATTGTCTTTTCAAGATAGATTTGTAATATTAGATAATAGACAATCATATTATGATTTAGAACATTTTTAAGGAATGGAAAAAAAAAAAAAAAAAAAAGCATGTAAGAGAGATGAGTAATGCAATTCAGCTAAAGTCTGAAACTATCAAATTATAAAATGCATGATTTATCTTTTAGTGATAGATTATCAAAAGAACAAAACTTAAAAGCTAATGTACTTCTTCATCTTCTAAGCGTACATAAATTTAGTAAACTAAAAGTGCATGAAATATAGTTTTTATTTATTTATTTATTTATTTATTATCTGTTCTAGCTTAGAGAAAGGTAGGATACCCAAGTGACTTCATCCTTCCCTTCCATGATGTTGGGCTTTGTAGAGTCTAGTTGTGTTTGATCCAAATGATAACCCAACCCGAAATGATGTTACGTGGTTTTTAATGGGGGGTTTTTTAAGGCTTAGTCTATGGAGCCAAGGCTTGGACCAATAGGCCCGAGCTATAGTTGCCCTTGTTGGGAAAATAGAAATCGGATATAGAAATTGTTGTTTTGGTAATTAGGGTTTTCTTGAGGTATTTTTTGAGAGAGAAAAAAAAAAAAATTGCATGTACTGCCGCACTTTGTATTTTTCTCTGATAATAATGAAATCCCTGCAACTCCATGGACATAGGCAAATTGCCAAACCATGTAAATACTGTCTTGTGCGTGTGATTATTTTTCTTTGGTGTGTGTTTTCTCTATTTTGTTTCTCACACGTTTGGGAATTTCGTGTTAATTCCCTACACATCATCCGTTGAACTGAGTAAAACCAATAAACTAAAAGTACAATTCTATTTTCCAAGTAAAACAAAAATTAATCCATACAAAAATTTAACTAAAAAAAATATAAATGTGAATGAATGGATGTTAGAATTGTTTATCACCATAGAATTACAATAATGGATGAGAATTTGTGTATGGTCCCTCTTGTCAAGGACCTATGGTATAGCATCTCTCTATCACATAACTATGATCTTGTTTTTATTTTTACTTTATTCATTTTCTAAATTTATAGTCTATAATCTCTGCCAAGTGCCTTCCAACTCAATTGGTTGGCATTGTTTTATGTTTTCAAGATATCCAAAGTTCAAATTCCCTTTCTCCTGTTATAACTATCGAATTATCAAAAACACTAAAAACATTTAACTTTTGATAAACCTCATAATATTGTGCCATATAGACTTTTGAGACCTCACAATTTTAGACATAATTATTTTAATATATACTTTTTAATTGATTTTGAATTCTATTCTATATTTAAACCATCCATTAGAATTTCCGCACATCATATCTTCTATAAATGCTAGAATATATAATTTTATAAATAAATAAATTTACAATAAATTCTGATTCCTAGAATATATAGTTCACAAACACAATCACAAAATAAATTCTAATTGAGATCCACTATAATTATCAACTTTAATAGTTAGAATAAAAATATATATCATATTATATAAATTGTTATATGCATTACATAGGTTACCGACTAATATTTATAATATTGAAGGCATTTGAATTATGGTCCACCTCAAATATTTTGCCAAATACGCTTCTGAGACCGCACAGTTTTACACTTCATTATAATATTTTTTAATTAAATTTAATTTTTTTTCCTATATAATCTAAACCCATCATTTGAATCATGGTACATTATATTTTATTTTAATGGTAGAATATATATAGTTGTATATACAAATACAATAATATTAAATGTCTATCAGTGACTATCATGATTATCAAAATTTCATATTTAGACTAAAAAAGTGAAAAAAAATATATTATACTGAAATTTTTTTGTGCATCACACGAGTTAAATCAGTATAAGGCATATCTATAATGGTTTAAACATTGACATACCTATAATGGCCATCTTCACTGGAGATTTTGGCTTGTTACAATGGTAGCTACCTTGTATATTCACACAATCCGACTTGTTGGGACATTCATTGAGTGTCTTGCTTTCGCATTCGTTTATATCTGATTGAAATATATAAGAAATCAAATTACAAATTAGAATCAGCAGCCAACAGATACTATACAACTAAAGCCCCTGCCTCAATTGAATTTGAATTTTTTTTTTCTTATTTAATTTTTGGGTGAATTTCTTTTATGTATTTTTTTTATTAACATAATAATTTTTATCACACCTATAGTGATTACACTATTATCTCTTCTATGTTTTCGAAATTCATTCAAAAAAGAAAAAAAAAATGTTTCTTATTTAATCAATATATTTTAAGATTCAAAACCTATAAAAAGTAAATGTTACGTGAACAAAAGGGAAAATAAAAGTAAAATGAGAAAGAAAGAACATTATTATTACTTTCAAAAGCAATATTAAAAATAAAAAAATTAATATGACATTAATTCTTTATTTAGTAATTTATTCTTCTTCATAAAAATTTGTGTAATAAGAAATCAAATTTGGGATAATTATTACCTAATAACATTGTTTACGTAAGACGTACTTGGTGTTTAATCAAACTATTAAGAATATTTGAGTCACTAGTGGAACTTTAACAGGTTATTCATTCAAAATATCCTTAACAGATTATATATATATATATATATATATATATATATATATATATATATTTATATATAAATAATGAATATACAAATGTTTAATGAGTTTTCTTTCAAAAAAATATCATTTAACCACCGCACACCATTATTGTGATGATTACTTTATAAGTATAAAGTTTTTCTGGGGTGTGAGAGGACAAGAGCTAGAGTTCAAGTTTTTAGAAGGAAGCTTCACACACATATATACTTAGGGTCGGTTTGGTTTGCGCGTCCATGTCCAGATTATTTGCATTTTCAGCTGTTTTTTTTTTTTAATTTTTTTTTAAACTAGCACCTATTGCACTATTCATGTCCCATGAACAGTGCAATCAGGCATATAAACGGTACTTTCAGGCATGAACAGTAATTTATTATTATTATTTTTTTTTAGTTTTTAGTTTTTAGCAAAATAAGCGGTATCCAAACGCACACTTAGATTAAGTTAGAGTAGAATTTCTACTTTATATATAATATATATATATATATATATATATCATTTAATATACAGAGTTTAACTCTCCCTAAAGCCAAATCCTTGCTTAGCCATTGTTTGTATTGATGTTTCCACTTATTGCATAATCAAATTCCGTTAATAGTGAAAATAGCTCATAAAGAAATCACAAGTGAGGTAAATGTTTTATAAAGTAAACTATAAGAAAGGTTAGTGTCACAAAATAAAAGTGGTATGTGTAATTTACCCTAATAGTAATTATTTAATATGTCAACTACTTGAATGGTCCTCTAGTATGACAAAAAATAAAAAATAAAAAATAATAATAATAAATAAATAAATAAATAAAGTAAAAGGTAAATTAGAAAATTATTTTATTGGCCTTTTTTTTTTCTTTAAAAAAAAAATCATTTTGGGACATCCTAAAATTGAATAGAGAACTCTTTTTTTTTTTTTTTTTTTTTTTTTTTTGCTGAGAATATAGAGAACTAACAATTTCAAAAGGAGAATATATATATATGTGTGTGTGTGTGTGTGTGTTATTTAAAATTACATATCATTCTTGAATATAATTTTATATAGAGTGATTCTATGTATATTTTTAGATTTTGAAAAAAAATTAAACTTTTATCATGAAATGGATCTTTCTATTTTAAAGATCGATCATAGATCTTGGACGTCATCTTAGCCTCCATTCATTTTTAGATTTTTTTTTTTTTTGGTTCTACTTTCCTAATGATCCGTTTGGATTAAGAAGAAATAGAGTCAAGTTGGCAAGAGTTTGTCCAAAATTAGCTTATTTTTAATCAATTTCTCTCTACTTCCCTTTAGTCACCCTTTCTCCCCCTCAATTCAAATGGCCCCCGAATCTTCACGACATAATCATCAAACATAATTGCATTTAGTATATTTATTTGTTTTTGTAACAATTTCAACATATCATACCAAAGGTTATTTTCCATAAGAATATGTTCTATCAAAATTTATTTCTTTAATTTATCTGGATTCATACTACTTGCAATAGTCTTACCAAATGCAATCTTAATCAAAATTAATAGTGTCCCATTTAAAATAAGAGAAAAAAAAAATAATTAAAGACACATGTTATATTATCTATACTATTATTTAAGGGGCTTCTCCTATTTGGGTTCCTCATTTTTTTAGTTCAAAAATACCCTTACACCCCTATGTTTAAGTAGAGACAAAAGTAAAGGATAATCCGATAAAAATGCAACTCTAACTCCTATTAAAACATTGCCTAAAAAATAGGATTACTCTTTTATTAATTTTCAAATTGATTTATTCACTTATAAATTAGATTTTCAAAATAAAAACTATATATATACTGTTATGAATAAATAAAAAACACAGTTTTTTCCTACAAAATAGGACCACTAAAAAAACAAAAAGCCTCATCGCATGCGCTTAGATTTTCAAAATAAAAATTATATATATATATTGTAATAAAAAAACTCAGTTTTTTTTTTTTTACAAAATAGGACTACTAAAAAAAAAAAAGCCTCATCGCACTATTAATATATTAAATATATACACGGTGCCCCAACCGTGCGTGTACATACTACGTACTTACATAATACATAGACCATATCCATAACTATGACTTTTTTGCCCCTTCTTCTTGAAAAGGCTATGACGGACTATTAATCTTTCTATTATATTATGTTTAACGTTTAGCCCCCCCCCAAAAAAAAAAAAAAAAAAATCTATCTATTATATATATATATCTATTAAAATTTGAATTCTTACAATTGGATACATGCAATGATAACATATGTTTCTTTCTCAAATCATTTCTTCTTAAAGCTAAAGATTCACAAGGAAAATATGACTCAAAAAACTATTTATCTACACGTTAGGATATGAACACATGTTCATATTCTAACATGTCTAATGCATAAATGCATTGAACACGAGGTTTATATACATATATATATATATATATATATATATATATATATATATATAAACAGATGATGAATACAATAATGACACATGAATGTCCTTTTGTGAAAGCATACGATAATAATAGATGTCAAAACTCTTTCCATTGTCATTTGAATCTTCTAATATGCTATTATTATTTATTTCCTCCTATAATATGAAATAATAATGGCAATTTAATCTCCTAAACATTTCATAGTATGGGTCATGGGCGGATACCCATTCTCAAATTATTATGACTCTACTAAAAAATTTAAATTATTATGATTTGCAAATATGTCCATGAATCCAAATGTATGGTTCTAATGACTTTTTTTTTTTTTTTTGGGTAGAAAGGATAATAATGCATTAAACAGAAGAAGAACTACATGGCACGCTTGAAAAAAAAAAAAAAAAACTAAATTCATTTTCTTTGTTTGTATTTAATAAAAATTTAAATTAATTCTAGGATTATTAAAATTTGTCTTAGGTACTTTTGCACAAATTTTATCTTTGTAATTAAGTTTCTATTGCTTAGTGCCATATGTGATTTTTATTTTCCCTTTTCTTTTTAAAGCCTCCATGTGTGACTTTCAAGAAGCCAATATTTTTTTCCACATTGCCTATATGATTTAGAAATTCACATAATACAACCAAATACCAATAGTTCATGTGAGTTAATTCTTAAAGAAATAAAGAAGTACAATCCACTTGCAGCCAAAGAAGAACAAATGCAATATTGTTCAATTAATAATTGGAGAGAAAATTAAAACACCACACAATTTTTAAAAATATAATTAACAATGAAGTATGTCATGTGACAACATTCCAAGAGTTATATGTAACAGATCGTAACTGACAAGAGGGAATATAAAAAAGGGTTGTTCAAATTTTCAAGCTATGAGATGAGATCTAATATATAAAACATATTAACTTCCGTTTGTTTTATGAACTATACCTTTATTGTTCAATGAGTTTTATTTTTGTGTAAATATATATTTCATAATTTTTTTAAAATATTAAATACATTTTCGTAATATTATTTCATTTTCAGTTATAAAAGTCCATTAAATATAATAGAAAATCTAAATTGAGTTTGAAAAATATGTTGGCTACGTACTTTTCAAAGGAGCATGAAATGAAATTTGATTTCATTCGTATATTTACAAATAAATAAAATAAAATGAGTGAATTAAAGTAGTGAAAACTAGACGAATAATATGCAAGAAAATGAAAGCTTGTTGGAAATTGCAGTAGCTGACCTTGACATCCCGTGGGAAGATAAGGATTTCCTTGGTATCCTTTAAGGCAATAATATATTTGGTCCCGTAATGTGTAGGATACCCTTCTGAGTTCCGTCTTCCCAGCTCGTTTGGATCCACGGTAATAAAGTCAAATGTTGTCCACTCCAGCACCACAGGAACGTATTCCAAAAACTGCACATTGTAAGAGAGATCTTTTATGCTTGAATTCAACCATTTATCATCTGCAAGGAAGGCATATTTGCATTCTTCACTGACTTTATGTTCTTCTTTTATGCTTCTGAAACTTGCATTAAGTACTTGAATCCCAGGAGGGATTGTGGTAATGCAGCAGTCGAAGCCTGAGCAGTTCTTAAGTTTGATGTCCTCTATCATGCTTTTATCAACGCAAATCGATTTGCATCCAACCACCACCATAGGATTGATGCTGGTCATTAGGGCCAAGTTGTAGCAACCAACTTGTTAACGTGTATTAGGGTATGTGGGCTTTAGGCCCACCTTGTTTACTTGTATAGCACACTTACTTGTACTGCACACTCTGTCTCCTATATAAACACTTATGTATATTCTATTACTTGAGAAATACAATACAATCATTCAGTATTTCTAACATGGTATCAGAGACATTGCTCTAATTTTCTTGTGTCTTGCAGTCCTATTTTCGTTGGTATTTTCCATTGTCTCGACTTCATCGGTCAGTAAACCTTTTCCGTGCCCTCTCCTGACTGTTCCATCGCCGTCAGAGGTGCAAAGGTTGAATCTTCACCACCAGAAGCTCGATCACCGCCACCAAGATCATTGCTCCCGTCGGATCTTCCACACCGGATCTCTGATTAAGACATAAGACCTATCACCGAGTAGATCTTCAACCGATTTACAAAAAGCTGCAGGAATCATCATCAGCTGACCATTCACGCGCTTCCACGCGCCGGCCAAAGATTCTGCAGCTTGTCCACACGCCTCACACACCATCAGTATTGCTCTGATCAACTCACCGCCGCCGTCATCGGAATCGTCTTTCTCCGATCTACATAATTGAAGAAAAATCGGCCTCATCGGACTCTCCACGCGCCGACCAAAGTTCCGGCGAGGATTGACTCACGCGCCACACGCACCGCTGTGCACCTACTGACGTCATCGCTGACGTCATCATTACACGTCAGCCCTAGCTGAGGTCTTCAGCTTACGTCATCCTGCTGACGCCATCATAGTGGTTGACCGTTGACTTTGACTTTGACTTTTTCTCAGAGTTGACTTTTTGCAGTCCAAGTGCTCCTTACCCAGTTTTTCGCGTAGATTTCATTTTTGCAGTCCATTTCTGCATATTTTGCTTCTAAATGAAAAATAAGGATAGGTCTTCTTCTTGTTGCAATAATCGTGGCCGACAATCCAGCAAACGTTTTTGCAATTTTTGCAAACATTTTGGCCACAATATTAAGACTTGTTATCATAGCAACAAATCAGCTGTGTCAATTTCTGCTGCTACTGTTGCTAACACTGAGAGTGTCCAACCAATGGCTCCCATCTCTGCACAGTCTAAGTCTTCAGGACGCACTTTCACCATGTCCACAGATGACCTTAAAAATATCATCGTCAATGTCATTCTTATAGTTGGTAATACATCTTATTCCTCTTCTCTCTCAGCTTTATCTGGTATGTCTCCTTCCTCTTGGCTTATGGATTCTGCATGTTGCAATCACATGACTCCTCACTTATCCTTATTTTTTGAACTTAAACCTGCACCACACCCTCTTAATATTCACACAGCAAATGGTTCCACTATGTCTGGTCATAATATAGGTTCTGTTTCGACCTCCAATCTCTCGGTTCCTGGTGTCTTTAATGTTCCTAACCTTTCTTACAATTTATTTTCTGTGGGACAATTAGCTGAGTTAGGTTATCGCATTATCTTTGATTATTCTGGGTGTATTGTGTAGGATCCAAGGACGGGACAGGAGCTTGGGACCGGTTCCAGAGTTGGGCGTATGTTTCCTGTGGACAACCTTCGTCTTCCACTTGTTGATCCTGTTTTTGTTGTTGCAGCTGCTGCAGTTTCTTCTACTCCTTTCCTTGCACTTTGGCATGCTCGACTTGGTCACGCATCTTCCTCTCGAGTACAACAATTGGCTTCTAGAGGTTTGTTAGGTTCAGTGTCAACAGAAAATTTTGATTGTGTTTCATGTCAGTTAGGAAAACAACCAGCTTTGCCTTTCAATACTAGTGAATCAATATCCACTGATATCTTTGACCTTATTCATTCTGATGTTTGGGGGCCTTCCTCTGTTGCTAGTATTGGTGAGTCTCGATATTTTGTTGTCTTTGTTGATGATTACTCTCGCTATAGCTGGATTTTTAATATGAAATATCGTTCTGAGTTATTGCAAGTATATCCTAATTTTGCAAAAATGGTTGAAACTTAATTTTCCAAACGTATCAAAATTTTTCGATCTGATAATGTTCTTGAGTACACTCAATATACTTTCCAAGCTGTTTTGCATTCCTATGGCACTGTTCATCAACTAACTTGTCCAGGTACCTCTCAGCAAAATGGTAGAGCCGAACAAAAACTTCGTCATATTCTTGACACTGTTCGTGCTCTTCTTCTCTCTCCCAAAGTTCCTGCTCCTTTTTGGGGTGAAACTGCCCTTCATGTTGTTAATGCTATTAATCGCATTCCAAGTCCTGTTATTCAAAATCAAACTCCATATGAGCACCTTTTTGGGTCACCTCCAGACTATCACCACCTTCGCTCCTTCGGTTCTGCTTGTTTCGTTCTTCTTCAGCCACATAAGCATAACAAACTTGAGCCTCGGTCAAGGCTTTGTTATTTTCTTAGCTACGGCGAAACTCAAAAGGGGTATCAGTGTTATGATCCTGTCTCTCAACGTCTTCGTATCTCCCACAATGTTGTCTTTTGGGAACATCATTTCTTTGTTGAGCTCTCTCACTTCTGTGCCTCCCTATCTTCCTCTTCTGTTTTAGATCTTTTTCCAGATGAGGCACATATTCCTTCTGTAACTGCTCCTGATCTTCCTGTAGTTGCTCCTGATCCTCCTATAGACTTCTCTGTCCAACCACCAGATACCTTTGATCCATTTCCTAGTTCACCTTTTAATGAACAGGTGGAAGATGCACAGGTTAAAGACGAGCTACCCAACCCTGAGCTTGGGTCCCCTGCTCCTGCTCCGCCTGAAGATCTTGCACAAGACATTTCACCTCGTTACTCAACTCAGGTAAGATCCATTCCTATAAATTTACTTGATTATCATTGTTACACTGCCCTTACTATACTGCATGAGCCTCACACCTATCGTGAGGCTTCCACTGACCCTTTGTGGCAGATTGCAATGAAAGAGGAACTTGATGCATTATCTAAAAACCATACTTGGGATTTGGTGACTCTCCCTCCTGGGAAATTTGTGGTTGGTTGTAAGTGGATCTACAAGATCAAGACTCGCTCTGATGGGTCCATTAAGCGCTACAAAGCTCGTCTTGTTGCAAAAAGTTTTACACAGGAGTATGGGATTGATTATGAAGAGACCTTTGCTCCGGTTGCTCGTATCTCATCTGTTCGAGCTCTCTTAGCTGTTGCTGTTGCTAGAAAATGGGACCTTTTTTAGATGGATGTCAAAAATGCATTCCTTAATGGGGATTTAAGTGAAGAAGTTTATATGCAACCTCCTCCTGGTCTCTCTATTGAATCAAATAAGGTTTGTTACCTTCGGCGTACTCTTTATGGCTTTTAACAAGCTCCACGAGCTTGGTTTGCCCAATTCAACTCTATCATCTCTCGCTTAGGTTACATGGTTAGTCATTATAATTCTGCCTTATTTCTTCGTCGCACTGACAAAGGCACTATTTTACTTCTCCTATATGTGGATGATATGATCATAACTGGTGATGACCTTAGTGGCATTCAAGAACTCAAGGGTTTTCTCAGTCAGTAGTTTGAGATGAAAGATTTTGGACATCTCAGCTACTTCTTAGGTCTTGAAATCACTCATTCTACAGATGGACTTTATATTACTCAAGCCAAGTATGTCTCTGAACTCTTGCCTCAAGCTGGACTCACTGATAGCACGACTGTTGACACTCCAGTTGAGCATAATGCGCATCTGACTCCGTCAGGGGGGAAACCATTGTCTAATCCCTCTCTTTACAGACGCTTGGTTGGCAGCCTAGTTTATCTCACTATCACTCATCCAGACATTTCCTATACTATTCACCAGGTGAGTCAGTATCTGTCTGCTCCACGATCGACTCACTATGCTGCTATTCTATGCATTCTTCGATACCTAAAGGGCACTCTCTTCCGTGGTCTTTTCTACTCTGCTCAGTCTCCTCTTGTTCTTCATGCATTTTCTGATGCTGATTGGGAAGGAGGTCCCACTGATCACAGGTCCACCACTGGTTATTGCTTTCTTCTTGGTTCTTCTTTGATTTCTTGACGAAGTAAGAAACAAACTCATGTGGCCCGCTCTAGTACTGAAGCAGAATATCGTGCCCTTGCTGATACCACATCTAAGCTCCTTTGGCTACGGTGGCTTCTCAAAGACTTAGGTGTATCCACATCCTTTGCTACTCCTCTTTATTGTGACAACTAGAGTGCCATTCATATTGCTCACAATAATGTCTTCCATCAACGGACTAAACACATCGAGATCGATTGTCATTTTATCCGTTATCATCTTGTCCATGGTGCTCTCAAACTGATCTCAGTTTCTTTTAAAGATCAACTTGCAGATATCTTCACCAAGTCACATCCTAATGGACATCTTCGCACTTTGGTTGACAACCTCAAGTTGGTCTCACATCCACCTTGAGTTTAAGGGGGGCTATTAATGTGTATTAGAGTATGTGGGTTTTAGGCCCACCTTGTTTACTTGTATAACACACTTACTTGTACTGCACACTCTGCCTCCTATATAAAGGCACTTATGTATATTCTATTACTTGAGAAATACAATACAATCATTCAATATTTCTAACACAACCGAAATGAATTTATCCCAATAGGATGAGAAGAAAAAAGGACTACCTGAGATATTCACATCACCAATATGGCTGGAACTCCTATTCTTACAGTTGGAAGAAATAATTGGCATATTGACTCGAACGAGTCCTGGATCATTCCAAAAATAATTATCATTATACAGATCAGTAATATTGATTTCCAGGACCTCCATGCCAATTCTGGGTAGGAATGCTTTAGCAGAACCACCAGTTTTATTGCAAACAATTTTGAACCAGTCATTCAAGTAACAACCGGTGGTCTTTCCAAACGGGTATGGAATGTAAACATTGCCACAGCTATCAGAACAATTGGGTTTTGCTATAGGTGCTGCAGCTTCTGCTAACTCATAGGTCAGTAGAAGTAAGAAAGTAATTCGCATTACCACTTGCACAACCATTTTTGGGTGTCTATAGTTCAACAAAGCTAAGCTCCTAGCCTTCATATATAAACCAATATATGTACGTAGCCTTAATTACAAGAAAAGTACGTATATCTAGAACCTCGACATTAAGTGGACAGAAATTCAAGGCATAGTAATCTTCCAACTTGCATGTCTTTTTTGCATGTGGGTGGAATTTAATGAGTTATATAAATACCCATGAAATAGGCATTAATTTTTCTAGGCCGAAAATATTTTTTTAGTTTATACATTTTGGATAACAATTAATTTAGTCTATATTATTTTTATCTTACAATCAATTTAGTCTTTATAGTTAACTCACCAATAAAAAATGTCTATGTGGCACATGACATGCCCTAGCATACTTGAAGTTTACACAGCTAATAAAATAACAATAAAAAATATTACATCAACATTTAAATTGATAAGTTTCAATAGGAATGATTGCCACTTAGAAATTGTCACCCTCACAATCTAGGTTTTGTACAAAAATATTTGGTTGGATTTGCCCCATCAAAGCCACTGGATTTGATCCAACACAAAGACACCAACCTGATTGAGAAACCCTCACAACTAGATTTGTTCTCTTTTTTTTTTTTTTTTTTTTTTTCTTTTTTTGGTTACATTCCGGGAAAGTCCTGCTTTTTGGGAAAATTTGCTAGAATTTTTTTTTCTTCCAAAATTTCAATTTCTTTTTTGCTATTTCTAATCTGGATGTTTATCAATTATATAGAAGTGAGACGTTGTAGAATGTATTTATGAATTCAAAGATAGAAAAATCAAGAAAGTGGTTTTTTGTTGTGTTTGGTTGCCAAGAAAGTGCAAGAAAAGAAAAGAAAATATTTCTACATTTTTTTCTTTAAAATTGAAAAAACAATTATTATTATTATTATTATTATTATTATTCAATTTAAATGCTGATGTGGAATTTTTATTATTATTTTATTAGTCAAATCAACTTCAAGTATGCCAGGTGTGCATGCCATGTGCCACATAAACATTTTTCATTAGAGGTGTTGGAGTATATATATAAAATAAATAAGGAGAGAAATTTTAGAATTTCCCATCAATTTTGTCCCTCCCCCAAATTGGGCAAAAAACCATTTCTACCTAAATGGTGGGGTCGAGGAGAAAACTACTGACCCTTGCCATTTCACTCCTTCCCCCCCCCCCCTCTTTTCCCCCCAATCAAGCATATTTTTCTCCCCTATTTTCTGTTTCTCCCCAATTAAATGGGCCCTAAGTGGAAAGTAGTTCATTGCATAAGAACCACATAATAATCTTCCAACTTGCATGAAGTTATTGCAATTGGTGGAATTTTCATGAGATATAACTCCCATGAAACAAACATTAATTTCCCTAATTCAACAAACCATATTATTCAACTTGATGTTTTCTCTTCTCCCCAATTAAATGGGCCATTTTCCCCTATTTTCTCTTTCTCCCCAATTAAATGGGCCCTACGTGGAATGAAATTCATTGCGCATAAGAACCACATAATAATCTTCCAACTTGCATGAAGTTATTGCAGTTGGTGGAATTTTCATGAGATATAACTCCCATGAAACAGACATTAATTTCCCTAATTCAACAAACCATATTATTCAACTTGATGTTTTCTCTTCTCCCCAATTAAATGGGCCCTAAATGGAATGAAATTCATTGCATAAGAACCACATAATAATCTTCCAACTTGCATGAAGTTATTGTAGTTGGTGGAATTTTCATGAGATATAACTCCCATGAAACAGACATTAATTTCCCTAATTCAACAAACCATATTATTCAACTTGATGTTTTCTCTTCTCCCCAATTAAATGGGCCTAAGTGAAAAGAAATTCATTGCATAAGAACAAAGATGAGGAACAACACATTAATCAAAGGGCTCAATGGAATCACTTTTAATTTATATCAATATCAACAATCTCATAACAACTTGAAATTTTGAACCAAATTTTACAAGAAGATCAACAATCTCAAAACAACCAGCAACGTTATTGATGATGCCAAAAATCGTCAATGAGCCACACGGTCCTCACGTGCTCTAAGCAAAACCTGCGAAACAGAAACAAAGAAGACCTTGCAAAGAGTACCGGTGTGGTACCGGCCAAATACTCTTCGTAGGTTAAGTTAGAGAACTTTTACAACTCTAGAGTGATAGAGCTAGGATAAATTATGCGTACCTTGTTTTTTGAAGGTTTTTATAGTAGTGTAGAACCGACCTTCGTTTCTTGCTTAGGAAGATGTTTCCTTGTGGGAAAGATCCTCATAAACGTACGTATTTCACGAGATTCTTCCCATATTGGGATTCCATTGACTAGGGTTAATTGTAGGGTGCAAGACATTTCCATTTAGGGTTCCTTGGAGACCACATAAACCATGTAGATGCCATGTGGCCTTGATATCCGCCCCCCTTGTGTCCGTCTATCTAGAATCTATTCATAATTGAGGATCCATCCGTCTTATATATTCTCCGTCCAGTACTTAATCCGTCGTCTTGTCCTTTTGTTTTGATCATCTATTATCTCAGTACTGTCGCCTATGGCAGGCTTTAGTGAATGAACCTATCTTCCTTACTTTTATCCTCTTCAGTTATTAACAAAAGAGAGTGAGATAGAGATAAGCAATCAACAATCGAAGAGTGAGGTAAAGAGAAATCCAGTAGTGGGTTTGGATTATGGTAGTGGTGGCCCTAGTAATTGTTTTTAGGGTGGACACTAATTAAATTATACAAAATTTAATAAAGAGACAATTTGAATATATCAATGTCACCAAAAAAAAAAAAACACAAATACATAAATATTACAATTTTTTTGTAATAACAAAGAAAATAAGAAAAAAAAAGACTAATAAAAGATAAAGTGGAAATTAAAAATGCTGATATGAGAATAATAAAGTGACTACAATAGTTTCGTAACAAATCTTATGCAACAAGTTGTTAGCCTACTATTGGTGGATAAAACATATCAATATTGAATCCTAATTAAAATTAGTAATAGCTTACCACATAAGTTTTATTATGAAAATGTTGTGGATATAACATTTTTCTTATATTCATTGAACTCATATTTTTATGATTCTCAAGTAAATATGTTCAAAATTTTTATTAGGGTCGTCAAAATAGGTTAATTTAGTATATAATATATATATATATATATATATTTTAAGTATATATATATATACATTTTTTTTTCAAATCCGGGTGGTCACAGAACATAATAGTTTTAAACAAGTATTTATATAATTTTTTTTTGACAAGTGAGGGTGGTTCTAGGACCACCCTCACATAGAAGTAGAGCCACTAGTGGATTGTAGTAGATCAGCCATGGGTTTGGTGGCGTGGGTGTTGCTTTTGCCTCTCCTAATTCTCGGTCCTTTTCTACACAACCAAACACCAGCAATCAAAGAAAAGAAGGAACCTTCCAACTTCAAACCTATAGATCAATGACCACAAAGATTGGCGAAGATTGAAGTTGGAGATCTGATTGGGTGATCGGAGTTGAAGATCGGCAAACTCAACTCTAGGTGTTGCTGGATTTTCATCTTATGAGAAATAATGACACCGCATGAAGACTAAGTTTGAAGATTTTCCCAAATATTATAAGGGATGATTCGCATTATAGGATTGAAAGAACATGGGAAGGTATCTTTTTTCTTAGAATATTACTATGAGTATTAGACTTAAGTTTCATAAATTCATCTTACTTATTAGTTTTGGGAAGTCTAGTAATCTTGTTTGGGCATGTAGTAAGTGTATTATGTACAGAATCGAATAGTGATCATGTTTATGGGGGTGTTGTAAAATGATTTTATTGGTAGAGCAGTCATTTGTATTGGAACAATAGGTGAAGATAATTGATAAACCAAAAACATATTGACCTCTTGTGATGAATTAATTGATTAATTAGCCAAGTTTATTAATTAATCAAATTAACATGTGATATACATGGTAGCACAAACAAATCACCAACTAAACTAAGTATGCAGCGGAAATTAAATTGACACGGTGATTTGTTTATGAATAGGGAAAACCTACACGGCAAAAACCCCACCGAGTGATTTTAAGGTCACCACTCTCGAGAATCCACTATTATCAAAACAAGCGGTTACAAGTAAAGGAATCCTAGTACCTTATACCAACCTACAATTGAACCCTTACCCTAATACCCAATTGGACTTGTTCTGTAGTGAAAATCTTTCATTTCAATGCACGACTTCCAGTACGTGGCTAACCAATTGCGTGGATCCTAGTACGCAACTTGATCACCAACTTGAGAAGGATATTGGCTGCAAAGTTCTTCTATTCATCACATGATGAAGATCATGAAGTTGCTTGGTCACAAAATCCTATAGTGCACAAACACAACAGGTTTTCAAAGAACTAGGGCAAACTAGGTTTCCGATCACACCTTCCTTCACTCTTGTGGAATTTGCTCTTGTGCAACTTGTGTAACCTTTTACAGCCCTCAAAATTATCCTTATATATGTTTAGTGTTGTAAGAAAAGAAAGCCCAAACATATACTCATGGATTAAATGAAAATCAGCTTGAAAAAATGAACTTCATAAACCTCGATAGATAGCCATTGATAGATGCTAGCTATCGAGTTTTAAAATCTGGCACTTCATTACTTGATTCTTGGACAAACTTGCATGGCTTTAACACTTGAACTTGAAACCTTGTCTCTTGAAGCATTAAACACATCCTAGATCTACCCAATTATAAGTAAAGTGCATTTTGTCAAAGGATTAGCCAATTACATAAAATGTTGACATATGTTCCTAACATCAAATCACATATGTCCTAACAATCTCCCCTTTTAGCAATCCGTGACAAAATCACAACAAACAAATGAACATATGAGAGAAGTCATAAATTACTAAACTCATATCACTTGTTGAATAAAATAAAATCTATCCTAACACAAACTTTTGAAAAATTTTGCAAGAAGAGAGTTTATGGCAAGTAGACTTTGACAACCTGTATTTCTGAAACACTTTAAACAAAACTCATCACGGCATCTTAGAGTGAAACAAAAATAATAGATTGCATACAATAAATAAGAAACACGTGTATAAAGAAAGAAAAGAAACAGCACATGTAAAGATAGGTGAAAGAACTGTAATCACAACCTCAAATGTATATATATCAACAAGTACAAGGTTTGCTATCACAATATGATCACAAGATCTAAGGTACATGAACAATGTATCTAAAATAGAAAGAAAAGAAAAAGATACATAAAATTCTCACTACATCCCTCAATATACATTCCCCCTAACAAAAATCTCCTATACTAACCCTCCCCCTATGAGTATGACTACTCTTATATCCAAAACTACTCACCCTTTTTGTCATGAGTGAAAGAGTATCAAGTAGACATCTCGTCAGCACTGGAAGAGCTAGCATTTCCATCCTCATCATCATCATTGTTGTCGGAGTCATCATCGTCCTCGAATGCCTCGTCGTCCTCGGATGCCTCAGGAGGAGGAGAGGGAGACTCGGTGAGCCTGCCATCTGGCAATACGGTCGACACAGGTGTTCACCTGACACAATTCATCATTGAGAGTGTTAAGGCGAGCATCCATGCACTGAAGCTGTGCTATGATCACATCAAGAGTCACACCTCCAGCAGAAGAAGAGGGAGCAGAGGTGGATGGAGTTAAAGGAGTGGGAGGAGCTGCCGTCCTAAATTGCCTTGAGCATACCTATGCCTCGCTCCGTTTAACGGTAGCGCGTCTATGGCACACATAACATGGAAGTGGTCGAAAACGGGAAAGGGGACAGAAAAATGACATAAAATCCTCGTGATAGTCGAAGGGAAGATGAGCTTATCACTGGTCGCCGTATCCCTAAAAACATTTATGATGGAAAGAATAAAATGAGAAGGAAAATCTATATTAAGATGATCTAAAAAGGAAAGAAAAAATCGAGCACGGGGCTTGGTAATGGAGTTATAATGAGATAAAAGATGTAAAACAAAAGTTATAACCATGTTAAGAAATCTAGGTCCTTTAGCAAAGGCTGTACATGAAGTGAAATGACGATCACCCCAATCAGATAGACACTCACAAAAAGTAGATATAAGCTCATCTTTGGACACAGTCCTCAGACGCTTACAACCGGGGTAGTCAGGATGCTCTACTCTCGAGACACGAAGCACTTCGAATACAATATCTAAAGTGACCATGATGCATGTACCTCGAACGCGAGTAACAAAGAGAGGTACTGAATAGTCAAATCCATGCATGTTGGAGTAGAACTCCTGGATAAGCACAGATGGACAAGTGACCGGGACGTCACATAGTGACTCCTAACCCCTACTGTGAATGATAGTGGGTAGGTTAGTGTCGGAGAAGCCCGACAAAATGACCTGGCATTCCAAATGAACGCCTGATCTAGAAAAGTTCTCCGAAAAGTCCTGTCAGGCTTTATCATCACGGAACCGAACGTGTGAGGGAGTAGGGTCAGAAGAAGTGGATGCCCCAGAATGAAGAGGGTTTCAGGACGGAGTAGACTTATGTTTAGGTGCCATGATGCAACTAATGTAAATAAGAGAGAGAGAGAGAGAGAGAGAGAGAGAGAGAGAGAGAGAGAGAGAGAGAGAAACACGCAGAAAAGCACCAAACACAATCAATATATAAGGATATAGAGAATGTAAGGTACGTATGCATGTGATGTGCAATATTAAAAACATCATGGGCTCAGCCCAATCCAATCCTACCAACACACAATCAGTTCAACAAAGTAAACACACACCTATAATGCATGAAACATTGTTATAATGCAAATGAGATGTAATACACGATGATTTAGAACTATTTTCACAAAGCCCATCCCAAAAATTTCACAAAAATTCCACCAATTTTGAAAAACCCCAAAAAAATTTTAAAAACTAAAACTTATACCTAAATGCATGAAAAATGAGAGATAAAGAGCATACCAGAAGCAAGAAGAATGATCTTGAGGCCGAAAAGCTCTTGGGAAGGGAGTTTGAAGTGAGAAAGAAAGGTTTGGGAGGTGAAAAGACACAAAAGTATCGAGAGAGATTGAGTAGAATGAGATCTGAATTGCGCAGATCCTATTTATAAACTCTTATAATTCTCGATAGATTGAGAGGTGTCGAGCTTTAAAGGCTTGAAAAGATATAGCTATTGAGTAGCTGTCCAGAGGTGTCCACAGCAAAAACAAGCTCGAGGTGTCGAGGAGCTATCGAGGAGACAGAAACTTTCTCGATGGATCAAGGTGCTATTGAGAAGCTGTTGAAATTGCGATTAAAAGAAGCTGAATAGCTCGATAGATAAGCTAGGTGTCAAGAGGTGTCGAGGAGTTGTCGAGATTGCTCAAAAATATTTTTTCAAGAAGAGAAAAACACAAACATGAATGCAATCAATCATGCAGCTCAACCAAGGATCCAATCAATATTTTAATCTCTTAAAAACATCTTTCAACAAGAAAAATGTTAAGCACATAGATCCCAAAACACACACACACACTAAACAAGTCTAACCAATTTTATATTTCAAAAACAAGTTAAGACAGTTTAGTGAGCATACATTAACACAAAGATTCCTTGCGATGGCCAAATCACATTGTACCTGCACATGTATCAAAAGTAGCAAAGAATATTACATGATGTGTACGAAAAACATTGCAAGATTGCATCAGTGTCTACATGTTATGACGATTTGAGATATGAGAAAATCATTTTAACTCAAACACAATCATAACTGTTTGATGAGGACTATTACCTTCAAGATACATCCTATAACTCTCACATCTCCTAGAATACACGCTTGCAATCATAGATAAAGCATTTTTATTCTTTTGCTTTTATTTTTCTTTGCATATTTTTTTTCTTTTTAAGCAAACCATGCATGGGCAAATAAGAGATAAAAAAGAAATACCCAATGATGTTAAGCTTTTGACATTACACTTTTGCTATGCTGAAGCATATAGATGTCATTTCATGATTGGCAGACAACAGTGGTGAGATGGTTATCTATACCTTTCTCTTAGGATTTTCTAGTCCTTCTCGTCAAAAAGAGTGATATGAGTGTTAAGTACAAGAGATTACTTAATCTTACTCATCACAAACACAAGCCACAAAGCTCACTTGCTTAGTTGTGCATAGAAATGCTCATCTAAGCTACAAAGATACAAAGTTTAGAAAACTTTGTTTCAATGGCCATCCAAGGTACACAAGTACCAATGTACACAAACACATACTGTTTTTGTATTTTTCTGATTTTTCAAATTTTTTTTTATTTGAAAAACAAAATAAACCAAAACTAAAAAGAAAACAAACAAAAACAAATTAAACAAAACAATGAATAAAACTAGATTGACTCAAAACAATAAAGCATAACACACAAGTAATGCAAAACAAAAAAATGAAGGAGATAGAGAGAATAAGCGATGGAATCACTTAGAGCCCTTTTTCTTCCACACCTTGGAAGAACCTTTACACAAACACATACTGTTTTTGTATTTTTCTGATTTTTCAAATTTTTTTTTTATTTGAAAAACAAAATAAACCAAAACTAAAAAGAAAACAAACAAAAACAAATTAAACAAAACAATGCATAAAACTAGACTGACTCAAAACAATAAAGCATAACACACAAGTAATGCAAAACAAAAAAATGAAAGAGATAGAGAGAATAAGCGATGGAATCACTTAGAGCCCTTTTTCTTCCACACCTTGGAAGAACCTTTACGTTTAGCAAACCCTTGATCTGGCAGTGAGGGGGAAGAGTTAAAACCGTTCAAATTCAAAAGGAATGTGAGGACTTTGAGAAGATCTCTAAGAGGAGCAAAAGAGGATGGAAACTGATTTTGGTCTCCTGATGCGATCATGCTATTGCTTTTTTGAATGGTTAGCCACTTGTAGCAATTAGGTGGAGTATGTCCAGTTGCTCCACAGTGATGACAAAAATGCGGCTTTTTCTGCTTAGACTTTGGAGAGTTTCCCTTCTTAGCCCTGGGGTTTTTAAACTCTTTCTTATCAAGTTTAGGGGGTGCTCCTAAGATAGATTTACTCTTGTCTATGTTCTCACTAGCTAATTTATTTTTAACGTCATTGTTCTCAGTTTCAATATTATTAGCAGGAGGAATAAAAACAGTAGTACTAGCAGAAGCAATACTAGGAGAAGAGAAATCATACCATAAACCAGTTCGATCGGAAGCCGATTTCTGAAGATTGAGCATCTCATTGAGCTTAGCACTTGAAGTCCTTTCCAGCTGAGCTCTGACTTGGAACAATTCTACCTCAAGCTTCTTGGTCTTCTTAGCCAAGAAATTATTCTCAAATCTCAATGCTCCAATAGTCTGATTTGCTTCATCAAACTTTGTAGAGATTTCTTCCCGCTCAAGCTCCACATCACTAAGCTTCTTAGTGGCCAACCTATACAACTTCTCTTACTTTTCTGAGACCTTGTATAACTTTGCATAGGTTGTGTGGATGTCATCTTGTTCATCCATCTTCTCAAACTTAGACTCCACCAATTCCTCTTCTTCATCCACATCTTCAACAATCCCCTCAGTAAGATTTACAGTGGTAGTGAAGGCATTTAGGATTCCATCATCCTCATTATCGGAGTCATCCTCAGGCTTAGTGTCACTCAACATAGTAGCAAGTGCCTCGCTCTTCCCGATGGTCTTGAGATAAGTAGGGCACTCTTGTTTCATATGATCGAAACTTTAACACCCAAAGCACTTTGGTCCTCAGGGTAGAGTGTACTGACCGCCATCCCTAGTATCCTTTTTCCCTTTATCGTGGCTCTTGAACTTTGAGGAACTAGATTGCTTTTGGTCTTTGTCAATTCCTTTCGCGTTGGCATTCTTCATAAACTTCTTGAATTGCCTCGTGATATAGGATTTCATCTTAGAATCTTCATCGTCTAAAGACTCATTAGTTTCTCTGCTCTTGGCTTTCAGAGCCATGTTCTTGCCCTTGCTTGGTTTCCCTATCCTCGTCAAACCCAACTCATAGGTCTACAGATTTCCAACCAGCTCAGTCAAGGGAATTTTGTCAATGTCCTTTAATTCCTCAATGGTGGTGATCTTGGCATGGAATCTCTCGGGTAGAGATCTGAGCACCTTTCTCACAATCTTGGGTTTAGGAATGGTTTCTCCAAGATTAAAAGTTAAGTTCACTATGTCCTTGAGCTTGGCATAGAACTCATCAAACGATTTATCCTCCTCCATGTTGATCTCTTCAAAGCTTGTAGTGAGCCTTTGAAGTTTTGAATCCTTGGCAGCCTTGGTTCTCTCATAGGTTGTCTAAAGGATGGTTCATGCTTCCTTTACACTTTCAGTGGAGGATATCTTCTTAAACTCCTCATTAATGACTGCACTGAATAGAGCATTCAATGCCCTACTGTTGAAGTTTGCTGCCTTGATCTTAGCATTTCCCAGTCGGCTAGTGCTTCCGTAGGCTTGGTCCAGTCTATCTCCACAACTTGCCACATTTTTCATCTAAAGACTACAAGAAAGCTCCCATGCGTACTTTTCAGTATGCATAGTTAGTGCCATCAAATAAAGGAGGTATAATAAGAGACTGTCCTCTATCCATGACAACAGGAATCAATGGATCATACAACAAAGATTAACCCTAATCAAAGTGTGCCTGCTATGATACCACTTGATAGGCCAAAAATGTATTAACTCCTTGTGATGAATTAATTGATTAATTAGCCAAGTTTATTAATTAATCAAATTAACATGCAATATATGTGGTTGCACAAATAAATCACCAATTAAACTAAGCATGTAGTGGAAATTAAATTAACACGGTGATTTTGTTTACGAATGGGGAAAACCTACATGGCAAAAACCCCACTGGGTGATTTTAAGGTCACTACTCTTGAGAATCCACCATTATCAAAACAAGCAGTTATAAGTAAATGAATCCCAGTACCTTATACCAACCTACAGTTGAACCTTTACCCCAATACCTAGTTGGACTTGTTCTGTAGTGACAATCTCTCCTTTCAATGCATGACTTCTAGTACGTGACTAACCAATTGCGTGGATCCCAGTACGTGACTTGATCACCAACTTGAAAAGGATGTTGGCTGCAAAGTTCTTCTGTTCATCACATGATGAAGACCATGAAGTTGCTTGGTCACAAAACTCTAAGGTGCACAAACACAACAGCTTCTTCAAGAACTAGGGCAAACTGGGTTTCCGATCACACCTTCCTTCACTCTTGTGGAATTTGCTCTTGTGCAATGTGTGTAACCTTTTATGGACCTCAAAATAATCCTTATATATGTTTAGGGTTGTGAGAAAAGAAAGCCCAAACATATACCCATGGATTAGATGAAAATCAGCTTGAAAAACTGAACTTTATAAACCTCGATAGATAGCCATCTATTGAGTTACGGGCTTCAGTAGCTTTTAAACATCGATAGATGCTAGCTGTCAAGCTTTAAAATATGACACTTCATTACTTGATTCTTGGACAGACTTGCATGGCTTTAACACTTGAACTTGAAACCTTATTTCTTGAAGCATTAAACACATCCTAAATCTATCCAATTACTAGTAAAGTGTGTTTTGTCAAAAAGGATTAGCCAATTACATAAAATGTTGACATATGTTCCTAACATCAAATCACATATGTCCTAACAATAATGATCAAAAATTCAAATGAGCCTTATCAAGATAACAAGCTACACCCCGATGAGAGATAATAGGGATAGAAATTCAATTCAATTCAAATACTTGTGCTCTTATCTGATTTACTCGAATCATGTATTTCTAATGTATTATATATATTAACAATAGCAAGAGAGGAACATTCATTCAAAAAAGAAACTAAATATTAAAAAATGTGTGGAAATGTTATTAATTTGATGCTTCATTTACTGCTGGTATTGTACTGGAAAAGAAATAAATGTGAATTGATAGGCCAAGAATGTATTAACCCCTTGTGATGAATTAACAACTTAAATAGCCAAGTTAATTAATTAATTCAATTAGCATGCAATATGCGTGGTAGCACATATAAATCACCAATTAACTAAATGCAGCGGAAATTAAATTGACACTGTGATTTGTTTACGAATGGGAAATACCTACACGGCAAAAACCCCACCAGGTGATTTTAAGTTCATCACTCCCGAGAATTCACTATTATCACAATAAGCGGTTATAAGTAAAGGAATCTTGGTACCTTATACTAACCTACAATTGAACCCTTACCCCAATACCCAAGTGGACTTATTCTGTAGTGACAATCTCTCATTTTAAATGCACGACTCCCAGTACATAGCTAACCAATTTGATGCGCGAATCCTAGTACGAGGCTCACTCACCAACTTAAGAAAGATGTTGGTTGCAAAGTTCTTCAGTTCATCACACAATGAAGATCACGAAGCTCCTTGGTTATAAAACCCTACGATGTACAAACACAGCAGCTTCTTCAAGAGAAAGATGAACTAGGGAAAATTCTATCTCCAGTCACAATTTGCATGAACACAACTTTACTTCACACTCGCGCAACCTTTTACGGCCCTTAAAATAATCCTTATATGTTTAGGGTTATGAGAAAAGAAAGCCCAAACATATATACATGGATTGGATGAAAATCAGAGCTGAAAATCTATTTTTCATAAACCTCGATAGATAGCATATCTGTCGAGATAACTGTTGAGCATCGGGCTTCAGCAGCTTTTTAAACCTCGATAAATACTAGCTGTCGAGCTTTAAAATCCAGCACTTCTTCATTTGTTTCTTAGATAGACTTGCATGGATTTAACACTTGATCTTGAAATACACTGTTTTTGTATTTTTTTTTTTTTCAATTTTTTTTTAATGAAAAACAAAGTAAAGCAAAACTAAAAAATAAACAAACAAAAAGATGTTAAACAAAACAATGCATAAAACTAGATGCAAAAGCATGAGGAAGACGGAGAAGAAGGAGAGATCAATCCATGGAGATGACTCCAATGTTTTGGCAAAGGAATTCAAAACATTTGCTATCAAGAGGTTTGGTAAACAAATCAACCTTCTGATCATCAGTGTGAATGAACTCAAGAGTAAAAGTATCATCTTCGATAAGCTCCCAAATGAAGTGATGTCGAATCTCTATGTGTTTAGTTCGAGAATGTTGAACTAGATTCTTAAAGATGTTGATGGCACTAGTATTGTCGCAGTAGATGGTAAGATGCTCTTGACAAATACCATAATCATGGAGAAGATTTTGCATCCATAGAAGTTGGGTGCTACAGCTACCGGCAGCGATGTACTCAGCTTCTACAATGGATAATAAGATGGAATTCTGCTTTTTGCTCATCCAAGAGACAAGATTATTACCCACAGAGAAACAACCCCCCGATGTACTCTTTCTATTATCAACATTCTCAGCCCAGTCAGCGTCAAAATATCCAGCTAAGACATCATTTGTGTCCTTGCTGTACCACACACCAAAGTTGGCAGTGGTTTTAACATACTTTATGATTCTTTTCAAAGCAATCACATCTCTTTGGGATTTGCTTCATATCTAGCACACACTCTCACACTATAACTAATGTCAGGTCTACTAACAGTAAGGTAAAGAAGACGACCTATCATGCTTCTATAAAGAGATGAATCAACACTTTTACCTAACAAGTCAACAGTGAGTTTAACATTTGGGCTTATAGGGGTTCTAACAGAACTAGCAGATTCCAAACCAAACTTTTTCATAAGATTTCTTACATATTTAGATTAAGATAGGAATATACCTGAATCTTGTTGACAAATCTGCAAGTCAAGGAAGTGAGTCAGCTTTCCAATCATGCTCATCTCGAACTCGACCTGCATGAGTTTTGAGAAACTATGAGCAAGTTCATCCTTAGTCGACCTAAAGATGATATCATCAACATAGACTTGAGCAACTATCAACTTGCCGTCTTCCCTTTTGATGAAGAAAGTTTGATTAGCTTTTCCTCTTGTGAACCTATGTGACACCAAGTATTGTGTGAGTTGATCATACCAAGCTCTAGGGGCTTGCTTTAAACCATAAAGTGCCTTCTTGAGGTACAACACATGATCTAGAAAGTGTGGATCAATGAATCCTTTTGGTTGAGCCATATAGACATCTTCTTTAAGGAACCCATTCAAGAAAGTAGTCTTTACGTCCATTTGGTACTTCAAGTGACATGCTAGGGCTATGAGAATTCTGATGGACTCCATACGGGCTACTGAAGTAAATGTCTCATCATAGTCTACTCCTTCCATTTGAGAATATCCTTCAGCTACAAGACGAGCCTTGTTGCGGATCACATTACCCTCCTCATCGGTTTTATTGCGAAATATCCACTTTGTGCCGATGATGTGCTCACCCTCCGATCTAGGTACTAAAGTCCAGACATCATTCCTCTAAAATTGAAGCAGTTCATCTTGCATAGCTTCAACCTAGCTTTCATCCTGAAGAGCTTTCTCAACTTTAGTGGGTTCAACCTGCGACAAGTAACAAGAATAAGACACAAAGTTAGCAACACATTTATCAACCGTATGCTTCCTTAGCATAAGTTCATTCATGTTTCCCACAATAACTTCAGGAGGCTAATTCAATTTGATCCTGGAGGAAAGTCCTTTCTCTTCATGGGATTTAGAATCAGGTGAAGTAGATATGTCTACTGAATCTTCTACAACACTTGGAGTACCGGGAGTACTTGGAGATGCAGGCTCTTGTCCAATAATATCTTGAACTTCCTTGGGCTTGGGTGGAAGAATCTCTTTGGGGATTTCCTCACTAAATTTCTCATAACCAAACTCTGAAGATTCATCAATAACAACATTCACCGTTTCCATTACCTTCATGGTTCTTTTGTTGTATACACGATAAGCCTTGCTTGTAGAGGAGTATCCCAGAAATACTCCTTCATCGCTTCGGGAGTCAAGTTTTCCCACATTCTCTCTATCCTTAAGAATGAAACGAGAACTTTCAAAAATTCTGAAATACTTCACATTTGGCTTCCTTCCCTTCCATAACTCATATGGAGTCTTCTTGGTACGGGGTCTAAAATTCACCCTATTTACCGTATGACATGCAGTGTTAACAGCTTCTCCCCACAAGTTTCTAGCCATATCCTTGTTGTGAAACATGGCTCTAGCCATCCCTTGAATAACCTTATTCTTTCTTTCTACTACATCATTTTGCTAAGGAGTAATAGAAGCAGAGAATTCTTGAGATATACTTGATCTCGTGCAAAAGGACTCCATATATGAGTTCCTGAATTCTTTACCATGATCACTTCAAATTTGATCAATCTTCAAGCTCTTCTCATTCTGTAATCTTGTGCACAAGGCTTCAATGTGCTTAGGAGCATTAAACTTGGATCATAGGAGTATGACCCAAATGTACCTAGTGAAGTCTTCTACCACAACCATGATGTATCTCTTTCTACCAAGAGACTTGGTTTTGGTTGGACCTATGAGATCCAAATGTAGTAGCTCCAATGGTTTGGATGCAGCGGATGTTTGGCTTTTGTCCGGATGTTTAGCTTTTGTCTGTTTTCCAAGCTGACATGGTCCACACACCACATTGCTCACTCTACTGAGCTTTGGTATCCCCAAAACTGACTCATGCTTAGATACAATTGAAAGCTGTTTGTAACTAGCATGTCCCATCCTTTAGTGCCATAGATCTTCATTTGGTAAACGAATGCCATTGCATACACCACTTATGAGTTTCTTTCCAGACTCATCCATGACAAGGCATTTTCCCTTGAGAATAGTACCATGAAGTCTTGATCACATATTTGACTTTTGCTCAGCAGGTTCACTCTCAGACCTTCTACATATAGAACATTTGCAATGTTTGGCAGTTTAGGTAGAGAGATGATTCCCTTTCCTTTAATTTGTGATTTGCTTCCATCGCCAAAAGTGACATTACCACCTTTCTTAGACTCGAAAACCTTGAAGAGAGATCGGTCTCCAGTCATGTGTCTTGAGTAGCCGCTGTCAAGGTACCACAAACACGTGTCCATAACCTTAAATGCGAACTTCATCATGAAGCACACTTCATGCTTAGATGACAGATCAGTGGGAATGGTGTTTTCTCTCATCTTCCTTTTATGAACAAAACCTTTAACGTTCACTCTTTTCAAACGAACTCCTTTGCTAATTTTCATTCCGAGACAGTCTAGTTTCTTCTTTGTCAAGCTGAGATCTTTTCCAAAAGTCATCATAATAGAATTTAAATAACTTTTAGACTTGCATTTTTTGATACACTTAAACAAGTAGAGATTAGAAAAACAAGATGTATTTGAAAACAAAGATTCTTCAAGTCAGTTGCAGCCATGACAACAGGGGTCAATGGATCACACAGCAAAGATTAATCCTAATCAGAGTGTGTCTGCTTTGATATCACTTGATAGGCCCAGAAAGTATTGACCCCTTGTAATGAATTAACAAATTAATTAGCCAAGTTAATTAATGCAATTAGCATGCAATATGCGTAGTAGCACAAACAAATCACCAATTAACTAAATGCAGCAGAAATTAAATTGACACGGTGATTTGTTTACAAATGGGGAAAATCTACACAACAAAAATCCCACCGGGTGATTTTAAGGTCACCACTCCTGAGAATTCACTATTATCACAACAAGCGGTTACAAGTAAAGGAATTCCAGTACCTTATACAAACCTACAATTGAACCTTTATCATAATACCTAATTGGAATTGCTCTGTAGTGACAATCTCTCATTTTCAATGCACGGCTTCCAGTAAATGACTAACTAATTCGATGCGCGGATCCCAGTACGTGGCTTACTCACCAACTTGAGAAAGATGTTGGCTACAAAGTTCTTCAGTTCATCACAAAAACCTACGGTATACAAACACAGTAGCTTTTTCAAGAGAAAGATGAACTAGGGAAAATTCTGTCTCCGGTCACAATTTGCATGAATACAACTTTGCTTCACACTCGCGCAACCTTTTACGACCCTTAAAATAATCCTTATATATGTTTAGGGTTGTGAGAAAAGAAAGCCCAAACATATACACACGGATTGGATGAAAATCAGAGTTGAAAATCTGTTTTTCATAAACCTTGATAGATAGCATATCTATCAAAATAGCTGTCGAGCATCGGGCTTCAGCAGCTTTTTAAACCTTGATAAATACTAGCAGTCGAGCTTTAAAATCCAACACTTCTTCACTTGTTTCTTGGATAGACTTGCATGGCTTTAACACTTAATCTTGAAACCTTGTTCCTTGAAGCATTAAACACATCCTAGATCTACCCAATTACAAGTAAAGTGCGTTTTGTCAAAGGATTAGCCAATTCTAATTTAATATATGTTCCTAACATTAAATCACATATGTCCTAACTGTCTCTCCCATTGCAGATCATATCAAATCCTCCCTGATAAAAAGAAAAGGTGAGCAAATTAAATATGACTATTTTATAACTCCAACATGCATGGTTACATCTATAGCTCATGGCTAAATTACATATATAGTGAGTAAAAATTTTCCATAGGTGTGTTTAGCAAGCCCAAAACACCTAGCTTTTTGAGCTTATTTTGGCAGGCCTCACACTAAAAAAAAAAAACTTTTCCCCATCCTTTTCTAGAGTACTATTAGCAAATAAACAATCAACAAAAAAATAATAGTCGCTAACCCGTGCAATGCACGGGAAAAATTCTTATGAAAGTATAGTTTATATATAAAAAAAAGCTTCCTAATTTTACATGAACTATATAATTGTAAAAATTCAAATGTGAACTCTCCACTATAATGAATAATTCATGTTCAAAAGGTAGTTACAACATGCTAGAAATCGTGAAGTGTTCTAGACATTTTTTTAATAAGTGAACAACTCGTCCTAAACCTTACTAAAACTAAAAGAAAATCTAAATCAAATAATCATTCACTTGAACAGCTACAAACAACCATGACAATTTCATAACTACAATTTGGTGATTCCATGGTTCTTTTTTTGTACACATAGGTCCTATACATTGGCTTCAACTATTACTGTAACGACCCAAGGAAAAGCGCTAGCCACATCTGCGCTATACCTCAAAAGGACTAGTCACAATTGAAGCTCCTTGCAGTTGTTAATAAAGCCTAGATCTACCTAGTAAATACCCGATGTGGGACTCATCACACACCCACACACATCACACAATCAATCAAATTGGGGTATCACATTCTCCCCCACTTAAATCCCTAACGTTCTCGTTAGGGCCCACTTTGTGGGGTAGTGTCTCTGAGCCCACACAGAATTACTGGGCCGGCTTTGATACCATATGTAACGACCCAAGGAAAAAGCGCTAGCCACATCTGCGCTATACCTCAAAAGGACTAATCACAATTGAAACTCCTTGCAGTTGTTAATAAAGCCCAAATCTACCCAGTAAATACCCGATGTGGGACTCATCACACACCCACACACATCACACAATCAATCAAATTGGGGTATCACAATCACGAACTACTCCCAAACCATAACATATTTTTTTTTGCGATTTCCTTCTTTTTTTTTTTTTATATAGGTATTGTTCTGCAATTCCTTGATAGCCAAATTTACCTTATAATACATACCTACAAGAGGTCTCCATCTACACTCTTCAATAGCCACTCTTAAAGGTTATCTGCATCAAATTCATTGTTGTCTTTAAAGAGCATCACCCGCCCACCTTTGGTTCCGATTATACCATAGCAGCCAGGCTATATTTAGCATGACCTCCACCTCCATGACATACCCATTTTGTTTTAAAGACAAAAAAGATTGAAATAATTCATAGGTAAATATTGTGGACCACCTTTCAAGCAAAGAGTATAAGTTATGGCTGCATATTTATTCTCCAAAACCAATTCCAAAAACCTCTGTTTTCCCATACTAAAATTTGGGGGATATATGAGACTCCAATCTACCAAACCATGTAATTCTCAATTAAACAAAATAAAAGAATATATCAGATCATTTTATTAAATAGTCATAAAATTATCAAATGATTGTAGAAATATTACTTGGTAACCCCCCCCCCCCCCCCAAAAAAAAAAAAAAAAAAAAGCAGCTAACCAAATAGGTTAGTTTTGAACTTAACTTTCATCCAATGAAATTGATTCTAGGAACACATCATGTTTTTAGTGCAAAAGAGACCAGAAGATTGATTATAAAGCAATAACATTTGATCTCTGATTTTGAAAAAAGAGAAAGAGTAGTGGGTGTTACATAGGCATATGTTCATAGTGAAAGACCAATAAATAGCACAAATGAGAGAAAATTCTTTTTGGAGCATAGCATGTCTTGTTGGAGCAGAATAAGCAACAGTGAATCCTATGACAAAATTAAAATAATGAGAAATTAAAAATCATTAGACTTACAAAAAGAAGTAGATTACCTAGATATAATTACAAACAAATAGCGCAAGCATAAGTTGATGTAGTACCCTTCTGGCTCTTAAAAGTATAAGTGGGTGGTTGTGGTCTAGAGGTATTCCTCTAGGCATATTTCAAACATATTAGCAAAAAAAAAAAAAAAAAAAAAACATGGATCAAAGATATAGTAACTGGCATCATACAGCTATGGGCTAACCTTTGCTTTCTCTTTTGTAGGCATCTATTTTATGAGTCAATAGTGCAATCATCTTAATGGTATTAAAAGTCAGAGGATTCATTTTGCAAGTACATATTTTCTAAACAATATAATACTAAGGAAATAAAATGCAGGTCTATAAGACATGTTTTCAAACATGTATCATGCTATAAAACTCAGTCAACATTTATGCAAACACTGTTAACACAGTTAAAATAAAATTGTTATATATTAATTAGAAGCCCAACTATTAAAACAATCTAAATATCGTAGCCTTTGAATTATAAGTTTGGAGTACCCTAAAAAAACAAATCCAAATATTCCAAGCAAAAGCAAATCATTTCAAAGGCTGCAGAATGAAGAAGAAATTGAATTAAAAATCAGAGAAAAAATGAAAAAAAAAATTTGAAGATTTTGGTAATCTAACAATCAATTAAGATAAAAAATCTTTCTCAAAAAAAAGAGAAAAAAAAAGAGATAAACAATAAACATAAATCATATCAGTTGAGATCAATGCATGTCACTATTTGAAGGCCAAAGAGATATTTTGTATTAAGTTTGATTCAATAACATACAATTAATAACCACTAGCAACTAATCTTCATGATCATGTGCATGGTAGCGTACATTTTAAAATAAGATCAATGAGAAAAGGTATTTAACAGAAGTAATAGAAGTCCTAAAAACGAATAGAAAAAAGTACAATGTGTCTCATATAAGAAAAGTGAAGTCCTAAAAAAGGAATAAAACCTGTGTTAGTGATAGATTGCCTATCTACTTTCTACTTTATACACAGATAGAAAAATCAATGATAGATAAATCGAGGGGAAGAAAAGCATCATGTATAGGAGGAAAAAAAAAAAATAGATCAAGCATGGAAAAAGAATAAGAAAGAAAAAAAACCCGGAGAATATTAATAGATCAAATCTAAAGGGCAAAATCCTTCTTCATAATTGTCTTTGCCAGTGATCATAAGATTCATAACTAATGCCAATTACGTTATCTTTCCACAGTTGCCACATTACAATGAAAATTTCAATGTCATACATATAAATTCAATGTTGAAAGTTCAAATATGTGTATAAACCACCCTTGAACGTTTAGACCCCCAAAAACAAATTAACCAATTCAAGCTTTATGACAAACAACTAGTGTGCGGAAAATGAACATAAGCTATAAACAGAATTGGAAATCAATCTAAGCCAATTAAAATCACATCCACAACAGAAAATAAAAGACAAAGATAAAGGGAAGAGAGATGCAAACACAAGGACAACACACGATGTGTTATCGAAGAGGAAACCGAAGCCCTCGGCGTAAAACCTCTCTGCCGCCCTCCAAGTGGTCAATAGTCCACTAGAAAATGTAGTTGGGATACATGAACAGCAATAGACCCTCCAAGCCTAATTTACCTGATGTACCTAAGCCCTCCAAGCTTCTTGCTCCAACGAGGTTGCGCCGAACCTTTTTCTTTTCTAGCTTACCGGATTCCACTATAATCCATAGCATCCACCATCCTTGGCATCTTCCAATGCTCCCAAAGCCCCAAAAACACTCAACACTCTAAATGGGTGTGGGTAGTGTTTGGATAGAAATTTCCTCTCAATAGGTATGACAATGAGAGAGGGAATGAGGAGAGACTACTAAGATTTCTCTCTAAGAATGAGTAGCTCTCTCTAATTGGGTGGGTGTTTTGAAGAAACCTCTCTTAGGGTTTTTCTTTCTGAATAGCCACCCATATTTTGTGGGAATGAGGGGTATTTATACTAGTGTCTGAATGGAATGCAAAGAGTCAATTTTTCCAAAACAGGGTTGGCTGGCGACTTGACCTCACGACTTGACTGAGTCGCGAGTTCAAGCCGCGAGCTAGCTGAGTGGCCAATCTGGATTTTTGTCCTATGGTGCTCCAGCTGGCATGACTGTTTAGCTCCCTTACATGCTCTGCGCGTGTGTAACTTTTGGCGGCTTGCAAGCCGCGAACCTCCCGCAAGATCCAGCCGCGAGTCCCTGCTTCACTGCACAGTCTTGAGCATTTCTTCACACTCTCTCACACACTACCCTTACATGATTCCCACCTAAATACAAGGTTTCTAAGTGCTGTATTACAAGCAAATATGTCACGGCATAAATCCAACACATGGTTGATTAAATTCAACCTTACAAATGTCATGATTTAACTTCTCATATACTTGGTTTAGCTACAAAAATATTGCCTTACATACATAAGAAGGGACGTGGCATTTACCTTTACTGATAAAGGAAAAATGTTAGCACCAAATCACCCCGTTCTTGAGAGACCATTAAGATTCTAGTAGAAAAAAAAATTTATTGACACATCACAATCCTTAAAAGTAGCAGAAACATTGAATCAAAGAACACTAAGAAAAGTGTCAAGTAGACTCAGTATTAAAATCACAATTACTCGGAATTACCTAAATAAACAATTACTTCGAATCTTTATTAGAAAGAGGAGAGACATAAAAACCTGATAAGTCTCAAAGATGAAGTTCCTCTAATATATTTCAGCATCAATGTCCAAATTCTGCCCTACGTATAGCAAGTATTAGCAAAGTATCCATGACCTTCCTCTGGAATTCACAAAGCTACTCCAATGAGAAATTGTTAAACAATGGTATACCACCCTACATCTCATGAGAAAAAGACTAACAAATGTAAATGTAACCAAGCCTGTTATTGGATATAACTATCAAACTAATGATTTAAAAAAAAAAAAAAAAAAAAAAAAAAAAACTATCAAACAATGGTTTAATAGCAAAAATAGAAATGCTTATCATTAGTTAATATAAAGACATAGGCGATAGGAATATTAAAAAATCTTATCAGATTAATATGGAATTGAAGTATTCTAAACATAATATACAAAGTTTGAGAAAAAATGCTTTGGCAACTTCCTCAGAATCAAGAAAATGTAATCTTTGAAGTAGACTGAAATGTAAAGGCTAAAAAAAGAAATTTTATTTTCAAAAAAATAAACCAAAGAAAACTCAATTTTGCAAAGAACTATCCCAAATACATCAATTGACAAAATGTAATCCAATGGATGAATCCAATGATATTGATATTGAGATAGAAAAGAGAAGAAGTCAATTGGAGAAAGAATGAGAAGAATGGTAGTCAGGCCATCCTAATAATTGTTATTAATACCGTTTTGGACCCCGTTTCGGTTTGTCTAGTGGAATGGAATATTTCTGTACCGGTCGATTTCAGCGTACTGTTTCAGGGTGTTTCGGGGTTCTTTAAAAATAATTTATATATATTCTTGTAGAACATAAAATTGTCAATTCTAATAAATAAATAACTAAATATCAAATAATACAAATCATTTAGTCTTAACTCTTAAGTCTTAAACATCAATAACTTGAAATATAACATCACACAATAAGAAGATTACAAGACAATAACTAAATATCAAATAATACAAATTTTACTCCTCCTCCTCATCATCATCCATGAGAAAAGGATCAAATTCATCATCAAAAGAACTCCCAAATATAATTTTTTTTTTTTTTTTTTTTAATAACAGGCCAAATCTAGTACCGGCCGAAATTTACATCTCGGCCAAAATGACTGGAATGGACCGAAACGGCCCAAAATTTGACCCGAGGTGGAACGTGGGGTATTTTGGTACTAGTTTGCATACCGGTACAAAACATTTCGGCCATTCCAGCCGAAACAGAATGGAATCAATAAAAATGGTCTAACTTGCCGATTTTATCCAGTAATGTTTCTTTAAAACACCTGGTGAACGTTATAAATCTGTCTAAACAGAGGTAATTCAAACAACAAATACATAATGGATAAAATGTATTACAAAGTGTGAGATAAACGAAGGAAAAATTAGTCTTTCATAACCTATCAATTTGTTCTAGCAAGTCTTCTTGCTCTCTACTTCTGATTACTTCCTTCTTTCTCATTGGCCTATCGTTGGACCTTTCTCTCATGCTCGAATTATCCCCATCAAATACCTTATCTACATATTGATTTGCTGAATTGAAAGCTAATGAAACAATCTATACTTGAACTAAAAAAAAAAAGGAGAGAAAAGAGATTAAAGCCCTCTAATACATGATTAGTTTCAGCCTTTGTATGTTTTAGGGTTTGAGAGAGGAGTAGAGGAGACATATATGAGAGGAAAATTGCCACCATAATTTCTTAGTCCATTAAATAAAGAATATATCCTCATCAAGTACCTTGCATATTGAATTGTTGGGTTGAAAGCTAATGAAATGATCTATGCTTGATCTGCAAAAAAAGAGAGAGAAAATGATGTGGGAGACGCAAGAAGGTTTTTATTTAGTATTATTTATGTTTGCAAGTCAATTGTATTTTTTATGTTTTAAGTCCTAGTAGTTTATTAGGCTATTAGGATTTTAATTTGGAAGCAAAGTTATTTTCGTAATAAGGCAATTAAGGTTTCCTAGCCAATTAGAACTAGGGTTTAGTAATCTTTTATAAGCAACCTATTGTACTCCTTGAGGAGATAGTTGATATTTTGATGAATGAAAAAAATGGTCGTTTGGTCTTTCTTTGGTCTGGTGCTGACTCTAGGTCTACCCTAGGTGCTGACTCCTAATGGTTTCCCTACTTGGTGTTGACTCCAAGCTAGGCCTAGGTGTTGACTCCTTGGTCATATCCATTTATTTTATTGTTGTTTCAATTTTGTTTTAGTTGTCCTGCGTTAGTTTTGGTATCAGAGCAAACACCGATCTATTGAAGCATCACCACAGGAAAGAACCAAAAAATATCACCCAAAAAAATATTTTAAAAAAAATTAATTGCCGTGTTTCTCATCCCATCAAACCACAATACCCACACAAAAGCCAACCACCATAAAGGAAACCAGATCCAGAAAACCCATATCCCACTCCACTAGAACAGTACTGCAAGAATTCGTTAATACCGATCTTACCCAATCATTCCAAAGCCGCTGCCCACAGCCATCATAATCTACTAGAAGCGCTAGCCACCACAACCACAACACCATTGAAAGCCTCAGCCTCACACGCCACTAGTTCTACTGCAATGCCAAACCTACATCTATCCAATCTCATGAGGTAACCCACTGGCCTGTCTAAATTCCTCTATTCCCCTTCTTTAGCCATTTACGTGACCTACCTGATCTGATTAACCTTAAACAAATCTGACCTGACCCACTTTTATAACCCATACCATTTCCTAATCCGTTCCATTTGTTAATCAAGTTTCCCTCTCTTGCTTTCGACACAGCCAATTAGGAAGCCTTTTTGATTTTAGTATTCCCTGACCCAGTCCAAATAAAACCAACCAACCCAAGTCATTTTTAAACCAAAGCCTTTAAGTGAGTGCCCACCACTAGCCCCCCCCCCCCCCCAAAAAAAAACAAAAAAAAAAAATTTCAAAACCAATTAACCAAATAGCCCAGTCCTATACCCCTTCACTGCAAAATCCACCCTGGCTTAATTTAAAAAAATATAAGTAGTCATATTAGCCCATTAAACCCAGAAGCCAACCTGTGCACATCAAGTGTTCTTCAACTTCGCAGAAATTTTCCATATCAGTGTTTTGTGACTCCAAGTCTAATCTGAATATGACTGCCTTTGATTGAGAATTTGAGAAGGAGATTAAGGAGGTTGGGAATATACTCCTTAACCCTCATTCCTCCATTCATGATCTCCTCACGCTTCTTGATAAAGTTGAAAATTTATTAGCATATATGGAGCAAGAACCATCCAAATCAATGCGAGATGCATTTTTACCCTTAGTGAAGGCACTAATCACTAATAAACTTTTGCAACATGCTGAAATGGATGTGAAGGTTTCAGTTTTATCTTGCATTATAAAGATTAAAGGATAACAGCACCAGATGCCCCATATAAGGATGAGCAAATGAAAGAAATATTTCAACTGATTTTGGCAGCATTAGAAAATATGTCTCATGTGTCTACTCGCTCTTATAAAAAGGTGGTTTCAATTCTTGATACAATGCAAAGGTCAAGTTATGCTTGGTGATGCTGGATCTTGAATATGATGCATTGGTTGTTGAGATGTTTCAAAGTTTCTTAAAGATGATTAGGTCCAACCATCCAACTGTTGTACTTTCAGCCATGGAAACAATTGAGTCTGGACATAAATGAAAGTGAAGACATTTCCTTGGATCTTCTTAGTTCACTTTTTTCTATTGTAAGAAAGGCAAATCAGAATGTTTCACCTATTTCATGGACATCGGGGGAGCAAATAATCTCTAGGATTAATGCCCAGCTAGAAAAGATAATGGCACCCACTCAAAAACTACCCAGCAAGCTTGAGGGTGCACATAATGTGAAAGTTGAAGTTGTTGAACCTGCTTCTAATCAACCCTCCATAGTCCTTGAAGATCTACATCTTGGTGAAGTCAAAGAGGTTAAAACCACATTGCTTCCTATGGTTCATAAGGTTCAAGGCGAGATTATACTGATTCCACACATTGATTTTGTTATTCCAAATGAGTTTGATATGGTGGAATTCAAGGTTTTTCTTTTCCCTATGCTCCCTAAGGAGATGCACAAAAATTTTTATTTAGTATTATTTATGTTTGCAAGTCAATTGTATTTTTTATGTTTTAAGTCCTAGTAGTTTATTAGGCTATTAATATTTTAATTTGGAAGCAAGGTTATTTTTGTAATAAGGTAATTAGGGTTTCCTAGCCAATTAAAACTAGGGTTTAGTAATCCTTTATAAGCAACCTATTATACTCCTTAAGGAGATAGTTGATATTTTAATGAATGAAAAAATGGTAGTTTGGTCTTTCCTTGGTCTGGTGTTGACTCTAGGTCTACCCTAACTGCTGACTCCTAGTGGTTTCCCTGCTTGGTGCTAACTCCAAGCCAGGTCTACGTGCTGGCTCCTAGCTCATATTCATTTATTTTATTGTTGTTTCAGTTTTGTTTTGATTGTCCTGCGTCAGAAAATTAGAGGAGCAGTAAAGCCTAATTGGAGATATAGAGGAGAGAAGTAGATGATAGATGGATGAGGAAATACCATTTGATGTAAATGTCATAGGCAACAGAGAAGATTTAATTTTTTATATATGTGTGTGAAAAAAAAATGTAAACTTTCTTTAATTGCTAAGATTAGCATTCTTTTTTTGGGGGGGGGGGGATAGGTCGCATCAAATACCAAGCATAAAATTTAAAACAAGAACAATAGTAAAAGCTTATGGTGTCTAAAAAATAGCCAACTCCTTACTCGTCCATGGATGTCGTCCATACAAAAGGCACGTCATCCTAAGTTCATAAGGCAGACTACACTACTGTCATCCAGAGAAACCTCTGGACGACGTGTACTAACTGGTGAACTATTTCTCGTCCAAATAGCACTTAGGACGAGAGCAAGGAAGTTTTGACATGAAAAGATAACCGCTATAGCGGTTATCAAATTGTACGCTCCGGACTCCGTGAAATAGGGGGAAGTTATCCAACAGATAACCGTTCCCTAAACCTATAAAAGGAGATGAATCTCCGACAAAAAAAGGCTAAGTATTTCTTCTTTCCAGACAATATATTTCTTTAAGAGGAGAATTGCTAACTTCATCATCGGAGGAATTTTGACCGGCCAACCCCGGTCTCCTCTGATCTTCTATTTCTTATCTTTCAGGCCCTCAACATCATCGTGATTCGTGCTGTTCGACTAACTGATTCCTTGATCGCTATCAGTTGGCGCCGTTTGTGGGAAGAAATTGTTTTACAATTTTCTTCTCTTTGACAAAAAGTTGATGGTATGGACCAGATCGAGGGCTACCAGCCCAGGCCATCAGGGAAGCAGAGATGCTTCGAGCAACCCTCACCGTGATCGCCAATCTGCACCGGCCATGCAGACTTCATCTATCCAAAACATACAATCCATGGCGGCCGCAATGGCGGAGTTGACTCGCCAAAACCAAGAATTAAGAATGGAGATTAATCTAAGGAGGCAGACGCGTGAAGAACGTGAGGGTGGAGAACAAACGCAGAGTCGTGATGACAGAGAGAACACTGAGATTGGAAGTCAGTTAAGAGGTACCACTTCACGAGCAGTGCCACATTTGAAGGAAGAGATGGACCAAATGAGAAGATTCATGGAGGAAATGAAAGAGAATATGAGAAGGACAAATCCTATAGAAGACCTGGTCCACCGAACTGATTCCCCCTTTACGGCTTCCATCAACGGTCACCCTCTACCATCGAAGTTCAAGATGCCTTCTCTGGATTCGTACGATGGAACACGAGACCCGTTCGATCACATTGCTACCTTCAAGACCACCATGCATCTCCAAGAGGTTCCCGATGAAATAATGTGCAGAGTATTCCCTACTACCCTCAAGGGCCCAGCACAAGTTTGGTTTAGCAAAATACCCCCGAATTCGGTGAGTTCTTTTGAAGAGTTAAGCAAGTTGTTTGTTAACAACTTCATAGGAGGACAAAGACATAAGCGTTCCTCGTCCAACCTATTGACCATAGAGCAGGGAGAGAACGAGAGTTTACGGTCGTTCATCACCCGTTTCAACATAGAAGCCCTGAGTGTGGACGAAGCAGATGATAAGCTCTTGTTGGCGGCTTTCCATAATGGGGTGAATTCGGATTTGTTCATTCACAAACTCTATGAAAAAGAGCCCCAATCCATGGCAGAACTTGTCCATTCGGCTCAAAATTTTATGAATGCAGAAGACGCAATCATTGCTAAGAAGAGGAAGAGGTCTGAGAGAGTAGACGCAAATCCCGGTCACCACTTAGAGTAGGGCCCTCGTCCAAAGAAGGGACGAACGGAAGACAGGAAAGACCAAGACATTAAGAACCCGGCTCTTCAGCATGGAACTAGCAGTATACCTCTTTGAACGTCCCACTTGAGCAGGTCCTTATGCAGATCAAGGATGATCCTTCCTTGAAGTGGCTGGAGAAAATGAGGGGAGATCCCAATAAATGCAATCGGAACAAGTACTGTCGCTTCCACAGGGATCATGGTCATGATACAAACGAGTGTTTCGATTTAAAGCAGCAAATCGAAAATCTCATAAGGCAAGGGAAGCTAAGGAATTTCCTTGGACGAGATAACAGGGACGAGAAGATGAAAGGGAAAATGGAAGAATCATCACGACCACCCCTCGGAGAAATAAGAGTCATTATAGGGGGAAGTTCGATAGGCCAGTCATCCAAGTCCAAGAAAGCATACTTGAAGGTAGTGCAGAGTGTCCAGCTTTCTGGACGATCACCGAGAGTAAGGTCCACGGACGAAGCAGCGATCACCTTCACGGACGAAGACGCTGAGAGAATTCATCACCCCCATGATGATGCTCTCATCATCACCTTAATGATTGCTGACTACACAACTAGAAGGATGCTTGTAGACAACGGAAGCTCGGCGGACATTTTGTATTATCCAGCTTTTCAACAAATACGGCTAGGACGAGACCAGCTCCGTCCAGTGAACTCCCCCTTAGTAGGTTTTGGTGGAATGAAGGTACCCGTGGATACTATTTCCTTATCAGTGGTAGTGGGGGCATACCCATGACAAATCACCAAGGATGTGAATTTCCTTGTGGTAGATTTTCCGTCCTCCTATAACGCCATAATTGGAAGACCAACTTTGAATAGTTGGAAGGCCATTACCTCTACTTACCACCTATCAGTTAAGTTTCCAATAGAACACGGAGTAGGGTAGGTACAAGGGGATCAACTGGCAGCAAAAGAATGTTACTTGGCCATGTTGGCCATGGACGAGCAAATTCAAGCCATGAATATTGAAGAAAGGAGAATGGTAGCAGAGCCTACCGAAGCATTAGAAGACATTTCTCTGGACGAAGAGAACCCTGAGAAGTGTACCAGGGTTGGAGCAGATCTAGAAGAGAAGATTAAGGAGGACCTCGTCCACTTTTTGAAGAAAAATATTGATGTGTTTGCATGGGGTCACGAGGACATGTCGGGTATAGACCCTAGTGTCATTACCCACCGTCTGAATGTATGCCCTTCCTCCAAGCCAGTGCGGCAAAAGAAGAGGGTGTTTGCCCCTGAGAGAAATGATGCTATCAAAGACGAAGTTCAAAAGCTGATGGGGGCGAGGTTTATTCGGGAAGTGTACTACCCAGATTGGTTGGCAAATGTTGTAATGGTCAAGAAGGCAAATGGTAAGTGGAGAATGTGCGTGGATTTTACTGACTTGAACAAGGCTTGCCCGAAAGATAGTTATCCGCTACCACGCATTGATCAATTGGTGGACTCAACTGCGGGCCACAAGTTGCTTAGTTTCATGGACGCTTTTTCAGGATACAATCAAATAAGGATGGACGAGGCGGACCAGGAGAAAACATCCTTTATCACTAGTCAAGGCTTATTCTGTTATAAGGTGATGCCATTCGGCTTAAAGAATGCAGGGGCCACATATCTGAGATTGGTCAATCACATGTTTCGACAGCAGATTGGGCGAAATGTGGAAGTCTATGTAGACGACATGCTGGTAAAGAGCCAAGACGAAGGGAGGCATCTAAACGACCTGCAGGAGACATTTGACACGCTAAGACAGTATCACATGAAGCTGAATCCTAGTAAATGTGCTTTCGGAGTATCATCAGGAAAATTCCTTGGCTTTATGGTCTCCCACAGGGGAATTGAAGCAAATCCTGATAAAATTCAAGCAATACTGGATATGAAGCCTCCGCAGAATACCAAGGAGATCCAATCTCTTACTGGACGAGTCGCTGCACTCAACAGGTTTATCTCTAAAGCCACTGACAAATGTTTGCTATTTTTTAAAGTTCTTAGAAAAGCATTCGAATGGACCGACGAGTGTCAGGGAGCTTTTGAGTATCTGAAGGCATACCTGACCAAGTCTCCATTGTTGAGTCCGTCAGTAGTGGGAGAGGAATTATACTTATACTTGGCGGTAACCCCGTATGCCGTGAGTTCAGCACTGATAAGAGAAGAAGGTAAAGTGCAAAGACCCGTGTACTATACGAGTAAGGCATTGAGGGGAGCGAAAGGACGGTATCCACAAATGGAGAAGTTGGCCTTCGCATTGATCACCGCTTCCAGGAAGCTGAGGCACTATTTCCAGGCCCATGTCATTAATGTCATGACGGATCATCCACTCAAGAAGGCGATGAACAGACTGGAAGCTGCTGGACAGTTGATTCAGTGGGCCATCGAACTCAGTGAATTTGACATCAGATATCAACCAAGGCATGCCATAAAAGCTCAAGCATTAGCAGATTTCATTGCGGAATTTACCCCAAGTCATGATGAGACAGAAGGCAGTGACAGATGGGTCGTCCATGTGGATGGATCATCTACAAAGTATGCAGGGGGAATTGGTGTAGTTTTACAATCCCCGGAAGGAGACAAATTGAGGCATAAGGTTCGTCTACAGTACCAAGCAACTAACAATGAAGTCGAGTATAAAACCCTTCTCAAAGGGCTAGAATTGGCTAAGTCTGTGGAAGCCAAGTCTATACTCATCTTGGGAGATTCTCAGTTGGTCATGGGGCAAGTAAATGGAATGTACGAAGCAAAGGAGGAATGGATGAGGAAATACCTTAGTAGGGTGATGCGCCTAATGAAGAGATTTGAAAAAGCTGAATTCGTTCAAATCCCGAGGGAGGAAAACTTGGAAGCTGATACTATAGCGAAAGAAGCCTCAACAAATGAATCTGTAGACGAATCTGATGAAATTCAGTACATGCCAAGCATAGATATTTCGGAAGTACAACAGGTGGAAAATAGAGGAAATTGGATGACCCCGATTATATCATACCTGAAAGACGGACAGCTACCAGAAGAGAAAGACGAAGCAAGGAAGCTGAGGGTGAGATCGGCTAGATACATACTTCTGAACGAAGTGTTATATAAGAGGGGCTTTTCTCAACCTTATCTTAGGTGCTTGGCTCCAGATGAAGTAAACTACGTACTGAGGGAAGTTCATGAAGGAGCATATGGCAATCACTCAGAAGCCAGGTCCCTTGTCTACAAAGTCGTCCGTGCAGGGTATTACTGGCCAAATATGCAAGCTGATGCTAAAGCGTACGTCAAGGTCTGCGACCAATGTCAATGATTTAGCAACGTCCCCAAACAACCGTCAAAGTACCTCACCCCGATGATGGCACCGTGACCCTTTGCACAATGGGGACTAGATATTTTGGGTCCCTTTCCTCAGGGCATAAGGCAGATGAAATTTCTAGTTGTGGGCATCGATTACTTCACAAAGTGGGTGGAAGCTGAACCGTTGGCAACAATCACACAACAAAATGTTAAGCATTTCGTGTGGAAGAACATTGTATGCAGATTCGGAGTGCCCAAGGTATTGGTATCTGATAACGGATGACAGTTTGACAACGCACTCTTTAGGGACTTCTGCGCACACTTTGGAATACAGAATCACTATTCCTCACCCGCTCATCCTCAAGCAAATGGCCAAGCTGAACTGGCAAACCGATCCTTGTTGAAAATTATCAAGACCCAGCTTGAGGGGGCAAAGGGGGTATGGCCAGAGGAGTTGCCTGGTGTTCTATGGGCCTACAAGACGACGGTGAGAACCCCTACGGGGGAGACTCCTTTCAAGCTAGCTTATGGAAGCGTAGTAGTCATACCTGCAGAAATACATATGGCCAATCACAAGGTGATGATGTATCAAGATAAGGACAATGAGGAGCAGCTCCGTCTGAACCTTGATCTAGTAGACGAGGTAAGGGCAGACGCAGAATACAGGACAGCAAAGTACAAGGACCTCATGGCTAGGCAATATGAATCAATGGTGAAATCAAGGCGTTTCAACATAGGAGATCTCGTCCTGAGAAAGGTCTCTTTGGCAACCAAGAACCCAGCACATGGGAAATTGGGCCCGAATTGGGAAGGACCCTATAGAGTTATCAACTGTAAAAGGCAAGGATCCTACTACTTGGAGGCCCTGGACGGGAGGAAACTGAAGCACCCTTAGAACATGGAGCACTTGAGAAGGTACTATCAGTAAAAGTCAGCCTAGATGAAAGTATGGCCATGGACGAGTCTGGACCTTGTCTGCAGACTTATGATTCTACTTATATTTAATGTTGTTTGTGTTTGGAACTACTATTTTACTATTTATGTTATGTGTTGTGGACGAAGTTAAGGTTTTACTATTTATGTTGTGGTGTTTATGGACGAAGTTATGGAGCTTGTACTTAATAAAAAAGAAAGGCATAAATATATGTATATGCCTTATCTGTAAACAATATTTATGTTATGTACAAAGTATTGTGTAAATTCCTAGTCTCCTTACTATTTTCGTTCGAACTAACCCACTGCAAGGCTGAAAAGCCTAAGATGAGGAAACTCTCCGGACGCGGGGATATAACTTCGACAAACAAGGGAAATGTATGCACGCCCAAGTGTAGACAAGAAAATTTTCCTTGAAATGGCACGTCCACAAAACATCCGTCCCTGAAATAGACGGGATGGAAAATAGTATGTCCACACACGGACGAACAATAATACGTCCACAAAGCTCACCTGAAACAACGGATGAGATTTACACATCCACACATGGACGGATACATGCAAAGACGATGCTCTGGTTTATTAACCAAGAACGTTCCAGAGCAATTAAGCTTATGGACGAATACAAAGTCTTGCATTAGAGAATCAAAAAAGAGGCGAAGTCTGAAGACGGGTGATGTTGATACTTGGGATTTCTCCAAGACGAGTAGAAAGTTCCAAGCACTTCATAAGATATCACCCTCATGGACGAGTAGAAATTTTAAAACAAAAGCATAACTTTCGTCCTTGATATAACAAAAAAGAAAACACAATTGTTTAAAGGGTGGACGACCAACGTCCAAACACCCTCAAGTTACATGATAAGTCGTCCTGAAACTAAGGACGAGATAAATAGAAAGTTACATCAAGTCTTAAAATTACAAAAAAAGAGCATCAAGCTGGTGGGGCGTCTATGTTCTGCTCGTCCTGAAGTGGCTGGGTTGTAGCATCATCCTTCACATTAACATCTTCTGAACTCGTCTGGGGGAGGGAGCTGGTAGAAGCACCACTAAGATTGAGCTTGATAGAGCTGAAATCAATGTTGGGGAAGTTCTCCACGATGTCCATCCTGAAGTCCTCAAACCCAGCTGCATAGTTGGTATCTAGCAGATCAGTGAACTGCTTGGATGCCTTGAACTCTGCAACCGCGTCTTCCTTGGCCTTCTTGAGAAGATCATTCAGCTCGTCATTCTTCTTTTGCAAGTGATCAAAACGAGTTTCCTTCTCCACAACATCAGTCTTCAGCTCTTCAATCTGATTTTGCAGCTCCTTTGCCCCTTCATTGGCTTTAGCAACTGCCTCAGCCCAGCGTTTGCTCTCGTCCTTCACTTCCTTGATTCTCTTCTCTAACAAGACCCTCGTCTTGTCCAGATCAGTTGCTTGCCTGGACGCAGCAATGAACTTGGACATGGCCTGAATCATGGTTTAGTTAGGAAGCTTATCAAAGAGGATGAGACAAAATAAAACAAGTAAAAATACATACCTTGAAAAGATCATGAACCCCAGAATGCTCGAAGTCCTTCAAAGACATGTTATAACAGGCAGATACGTCCGCATCAGTCACAGCCATCCTAAATCTTTCCCAAGCCAGATCCTCGGTCCCAATGAGGTATTAAGGTGCTTGGGCAGAAGGCTGAGACGTGGACGGCGCCTTGACTGTGGACGAGACTTGCATGGGTGAATCTTTGGACTCAGAATCAAGGATCTAGACGTCTTCAGGCTCATGAACAGGAATAGGCGCAGGTTGAACATCCTTGGGCTTGGACGACTTATGTTTGACCTTTTTCTCCCTGCGCCTGCTGGGAAGATTCCCCAGGTCAACCCCCAGTGATAAGTTTTTTCTTTTCTCACCTACGGACGGGTGAGACTGAGGTGCGTCCTGCCCAACTACAGCAGCCTCGTTCACAACTTCTTTACCCTTGTTTTCCTTCATTGTAGCTATTCCTGAAAAAAAAAAAAAAAAAAAAAAAAAAAAAAAAAAAAAAAAAAGGAAGAAAGGGAAACAATTATACAGACTTACGTCTACGAATGGTGAGCTCGTGTGCATGGGCTTCACTGGACGGGTTGGGACCCAAACCCCAGGTGGCAAGACGTTAGAGGCTTACCAAAGAATGGAAAGCCCTATTAGTGTATAGATGAACCTTTTGAATTCTTTCAATATGAAACCTGCCTAAGTGAGGTCATCCAGCACTTGCAAAAAAAAAAAAAAAAAAAAATTAATTATTATATAGCCATCTACAAAGGTAATTACAACACAGTAAAATGAAAAACACAAGCATACCTTCAGGACGAAGGTTCCCTAACTCTCCTATGTAGGGAGGAAATGGGTCTTGAGAAACCTCGAGCGGGCGTCCAACCCAAAAACCTGGGACGAAGAAGAACTCCGTCTTCCAGTTCCTATCCGAGGACACTATGGACTTGATCAATCTATAATCCTTCCCTCTGGCTGTGAATTGATAAAAGCCAAGGGACTGATTGATTTCAGAAGGCTTGTAACAGTAGAGGAACTCGTCCACAGTCAGAGGACGGTTCCCCTCAAAAACCTCCCTCCACAAAACTTGCATGGAGATGACTAACCTCCACGCATTGGGGTTAAGCTGACAAACACCTATACCTAACCTAGTGAGTAATTCTCTGGCAAAAGCATTTAAAGGTAACCTAAGTCCACCTAAAAGATAGGCTTCGTAAATACCTACCCTAAAACGTGGTTGACAACACCACTCCCCACGAACTGCTAGCCTAGGATTAAGGTCGTCTGGGATTTGGTACCATTTCTTAAGCAAATCTAATCTCCTATCATCCGTCTTGGATTCTATTCCTATGGCACAGCTATACACTACCTCAACCTCGTCCTGAACTGTGGACGAGGGGGCACTTGTACCTGCCTGGGATCCAGACTCACTCCTCGTCTTGAGTCCTTGGAGAACCTCTAAAGGTACCCTAGGGATGCCGGACACATACTTGTCCGTGGTGTTTCCTCCACTACTAGTACTATTATTACTATCACTAGAGCCATTAAAACTACTTGGGTCATGATACTCGTCTATGGCTTTGCCAAAACTATTACTAGACAAGGAAAGAACGGTCTCAGACATTTTAGAAAACTTAAAATCTGAGAACGAGGAGTAAAGAAATAACTGAAATCTAGACGAGGAAACTAAGGACGAGATGATACTTCTAGACGAGGTGTTAAGACGAGGATGCTTAGGGAAGGAAATCTCAGAAATGTGAAGGGCACTAGAGGAATTCTACTATTTATAAGCTGTAAACCTTGGGATGCGAAACGACACAGCCAACCAAAGTGCGCCACGTGGCATAGATCTCGAAAACAAAACCAAACGCATCAATACATCAGTTAGATTTTGACACGTGGCATACAGTACACATTTTGAAAATTGCCTAAATTATCCTTAAGACGACCCATGGACAAGGGGGCAACTGATGGTGTCTAAAAAATAGCCAACTCCTTACTCGTCCATGGATGTCGTCCATACAAAAGGTACGTCGTCCTAAGTTCACAAGGCAGACTACACTACTGTCGTCCAGAGAAACCTCTGGACGACGTGTACTAACTGGTGAACTATTTCTCGTCCAAACAGCACTTAGGACGAGAGCAAGGCAGTTTTGACATGAAAAGATAACCACTATAGCGGTTATCAAATTGTACTCTCCGGACTCTGTGAAATAGGGGGAAGTTATCCAACAAATAACCGTTCCCTAAACCTAAAAAAGGAGATGAATCTCCGACAAAAAAAGGCTAAGTATTTCTTCTTTCCAGACAATATATTTCTTTAAGAGGAGAATTGCTAACTTCATCATCGGAGGAATTTTGACCAGCCAACCCCGGTCTCCTCTGATCTTCTATTTCTTATCTTTCAAGCCCTCAACATCATCGTGATCCGTGCTGTTCGACTAACTGATTCCTTGATCGCTATCAAAAGCCTTAATATTGTTCATGTTAGGAAATATGTGATTTAATGTTAGGAACATATGTCAAATTAGAATTGGCTACTCCTTTGACAAAATGCACTTTACTTGTAATTGGGTAGATCTAGGATGCGTTTAATGCTTCAAGGAACAAGGTTTCAAGATTAAGTGTTAAAGCCATGCAAGTCTGTCCGAGAAACAAGTGAAGGAGTGCTGGATTTTAAAGCTTGATAGCTAGTATCTATCGAGGTCTAAAAAGCTATTCTAACCTATTGCTCGACAGCTTCTCGATAGATAAGCTATCTATCAAGGTTTATGAAAAACAGATTTTTAGTTCTAATTTTCATCCAATTCGTGTGTATATGTGTGGGCTTTCTTTTCTCACAGTCCTAAACATATATAAGGATTATTTTAAGGGCTGTAAAAGGTTGCACGAGTGTGAAGCAAAGTTCTGCTCATGCAAATTATGACCAAAGATAGAATTTACCCTAGTTCATCTTTCTCTTGAAGAAGTTGCTGTGTTTGTACACCGTAGGGTTTTGTAACTAAGGAGTTTCATGATCTTCATTGTGTTGATGAACTGAAGAACTTTGCAACCAACATCTTTCTTAAGTTAGTGAGTAAGCCGTGTACTAGGATCCATGCATCGAATTGGTTAGTCACATACTGGGAGCCGTGTAATGAAAAAGAGAGATTGTCACTACAAAACAAGTCCAATTAGGTATTGGGGTAAGGGTTCAATTATAGGTTGGTATAAGGTATTGGATTCCTGTACTTGTAACGCTTGTTGTGATAACATGAATTCTCGGGAGTGGTGACCTTAAAATCACCCAGTGAGGTTTTTGCCATGTAAGTTTTCCTCATTTGTAAACAAATCACCGTGTTAATTTAATTTTTGCTGCATTTAGTTAATTAATGATTTTTTTGTGCTACCACGCGTATTGCATGCTAATCGAACTAATTAATTAACTCGGCTAATTAATTTGTTAATTCATCACAAGGGGTCAATACATTCTTGGCGTATCAAGTGGTATCAGAGTGTGCCGTATCAGAGCAAGCACACTCTGATTATGTTTTAATCTTTGCTATGTGATCCATTGACCCCTGTTTTTCATGGATAAATGACAGTCTCTTATTATACCTCCTTTATTTGATAGCACTAACTATGCATACTAGAAAGTACACATGAGAGTTTTCTTGCAGTCATTAGATGAAAATGTGTGGCAAGCTGTGTAGATAAGCTAGACCAAGCCTACGAAAGCGCTGGCCAACTGGGATGATGCTAAGATCAAGGCGGCAAACTTCAATAATTCAATAGCAGGGCATTGAATGCATTATTCAGTGCAGTCACGAATGAGAAATTCAAGAAGATTTCCTCTACTGAAACTACTAGGGAAGCACAGACCATTCTCTAGACAACCTATGAAGGAACCAGGGCTGTCAAAGATTCAAAACTTTAGAGGCTTACTATGAGCTTTGAAGAGATTAAGATGGAGGAGGATGAGTCATTCAATGAGTTCTATGCCAAGCTCAAGGACATAGTGAACTCAGCTTTTAATCTTGGGGAAACCATTCTCGAACCCAAGATTGTTAGAAAGGTGCTTAGATCTCTACCCAAGAGATTTCATGCCAAGATCACCGCAATTGAGGAATCAAAGGATATTGACAAAATTCCGTTGATAGAGCTGGTTGGCAATCTACAGACCTATGAGTTGGGTTTGACAAGGATAGGGAAATCAAGCAAGAGCATGGCATTGAAGGCCAAGAGCAGTGACACTGATGAGTCTTTAGATGATAAAGATTCTAAGGTGAAATCCTATATCACACGGCAACTCAAAAAGTTTATGAAGAATGCCAATGCTAAAGGATTTGACAAAGACCGCAAGCAGTCTAGCTCGTCTCAGTTTAAGAACTAGGATAAAGGAAAGAAGGATGCTAGGGATGGCGATCAGTACACTGTTCTCTTAGGACCAAAATGCTTTGAAGGTCAAGGATTCGAACACATGAAACAAGAGTGCTCTACATATCTCAAGACCATTGGGAAAAGCAAGGCACATGCTGCTTGAGCAACATCAAGCCTGAAGATGACTCCAACAATGAGAATGATGGAATCCTAAATGCCTTCACTACCACTATAAATCCTACTGAAGGGATTGTTGAAGATGTGGATGAAGAAGAGGAATTGGTGGAGTCTAAGTTTGAAAATATGGATGAGTAAGATGACATCCACATAGCCTATGCAAAGTTATACAAGGTCTCAAAAAAGCATGAGAAATTGTATAGGTTAGGGACCAAGAAACTTAGCGAAGTGGAGCTTGAACGAGAAGAAATTTCCACAAAGTTTGATGAAGCCAATCAGACCATTGGAGCATTGAGATTTGAGAATAATTTCTTGGTTGAGAAGACCAAGAAGCTTGAGGCAGAACTATTCCAAGTTAGAGCTCAGTTGGAAAGGACTTCAAGTGCAAAACTTGATGAGATGCTTAGTCTTTAGAAATCTGCTTCTAATCGAACCAGTTTAGGGTATGATTTCTTTTCTCCTAGTATTGCTACTTCCAGTACTACTGTTTTTGTTCATCTTGCTAATAATGTTGAAACTAAGAACAATGATGTTAAAAATGAATTAGCTAGTAAGAACATAGACAAGGGTAAATCTATCTTAGGAGCACCCCCTAAGCTTGATAAGAAAGGAAATACTCAAAAGCCCAAACAGAAAAAGAAGCATTTTTGTCATCACTGTGGAGCAGCTGGACATACTCAACCTAATTGCTATAAGTGGTTAGCCACTCAATAGAGCAACAACATGATCTCATTGGGAAACCAAAATCAATTTCTATCCTCCTTTGCTCCTCTTGGAGATCTTCTCAAAACCCTCATGTTTCTTTCGAACTTGAATGGTTTCAATTCTTCCCCCTTACCGCCTGATCAGGGTTTGCTAAATAGAAGGGTTCTTCCAATGTGTGGAAGGAAAAAGGCTCCAAGTGATTTTGTCACTTTTTCTCTCTCTTCCCTTTTTTTTTTTTTTTTTTTTTTTTTTTTTTTTTTTTTTTGTTTTTGTTTTTTCATTACTTGTGTGTTTTGCTTTCGTGTTTTGAGTTAGTCTAGTTTTATGCATTGTTTTGTTTAACATGTTTTTGTTTATTTATTTTTCAGTTTTGTTTTATTTTGCTTTTCATAAAAATAAAAATAAAATTTGAAAAATTAGAAAAATACAAAAACAGTGTGTGTTTGTGTACATTGGTACTTGTGTACCTTGGATGGCCATTGAAACAAATTTTTCTAAACTTTGTATCATTTGTAACTTAGATGAGCATCTTTATGCACAACTACGCAAGTGAGCTTTATGGCTCGTGTTTGTGACGAGTAAGATTATGTAATTTCTTGTACTTAACACTCGTATCACTTTTTTTGACAAGAAGGACTAGAAAATCCTAAGAGAAAGGCATAAATAATTATCTCACCACTGTTGCCCTCCAATCATGAAATGACATCTGTATGCTTTAGCATGGCAAAAGTGCAATGTCAAATGCTTAACATCATTGAGTATTTCTTTTCTATCTCTTATATACCCATGCATGATTTGCTTAAAAGAAAAATATGCAAAGAAAAATAAAATGAAAAAAGAATCAAAATGCTTTATATATGATTACAAGCGTGTATTCTAGGAGATGTGGGAGTTATAGAATGTACCTTGAAGGTGATAGTCCCCATCAAATAGTTATGATTGTGTGTGAGTTAAAGTGATTTTCTCATATCTCAAATCGTCATAACATGTAAACACTTATGCAATCTTGCGATGTTTTTCACACACATCATGAAATATTCTTTGCTACTATTGATACATGTGTAGGTACAATATGATTTGGCCATCACAGGGAATACATGTGTTAATGTATACTCACTAAACTGTCTTAACTTATTTTTGAAATATAAAATTGGTTAGACTTGTTGTGTGTGTGTGTGTGTGTGTGTGTGTTTTGGATCCATATGCTTGACATTTTTCTTATTGAGAGATGATTTTGAGAGCTTAAAATGTTGTTTGGATCTTTGGTTGTATAGCATGCTTGATTGCATTCATATCTGTGTTTTCTCTTCTTAAAAAACTGTTTTTAAGCAATCTCGACAACTGCTAGACACCTCTCGACAACTAGGCTATCTATCAAGCTCCTTCAACTGCTTTTTATCGCATTCTCAATAGCTTTTTGATCCATCGAGAAACTTTCTGGATGCTCGATAGATTCTCATAGCTTCTTGATCCATCGAGATTCTCTAGTTGGGGACACCTCTTGACAGATCCTGGATAGCTCTTCGACAGATAATTCACGCGTTTTAAAGCTCAATACCTCTCGATCCGTCGAGCTTTATGACTTTTCTATATATAGGGTCTGCGCAATTTTTTCTTCATTTCTCCTTGATCTCTCTTGATAGTTTTCATCTTCTCATCTTCCCAAACCTCTCTTTCACACTCCAAACCTCCAACCCAAGTGTTCTTCGGTCTTAGAGGGTATTTCCAGCTTCTGGTATGTCTCTCTTTCATTCATTCATCATGCATTTCACATTTTTGACCTAACTTTTGGGTTTTTGTTGAAAATTTAGGGGTTTTCAAAATTGTTGGGTCTTTCACAAAATTTTTGGGTTGGTTTTTGTGAAAATGGTTATAAATCATCATGCATTGTATCACATTTGCATTTTAACTATATTTTCATGCATTTTAGATGTGTGATTACTATGTTAATTTGTTGTGTTCTGGTAGGTTTGGATTGGGTTGAGCCCATGATGTTTTTAAGTTTGCATATCACATGTTCATGCATTTTCATGCATATGTAACTTCAATTCTTTATATTCTTTTATATTGTTTTGTTGGTGCTTTTCTAATTGTCTCTCTCTCCCTCTCTCTCTCTTTTTCTTGCGTTAGTCTGCTCTATAGCACCCAAACGCAAATCCACTTCATCCCAGAACCCTCTTTGTTCTTGGGCATCCACTTCTTCTTCTGACCCTACTCCTTCTTATGTACGGTTTTATGATGATAAAGCCTGAAAGGACTTTTCGAAGAACTTTTCTCGACGAGGCATTCATTCGGAACACCAAGTCATCCTATCAAATTTTTCCAATACTGACCTTCCCATTATCATCCAAAGTCGGGGTTGGGGGTCAATGTGTGACATCCCGGTCACTTGTCCCTCCATGATTATACAAGAGTTTTACTCCAATATACACGGATTCGATACTTCTGTACCTCAGTTTTTCTCTCGAATTCGAGGTATGCGTATAGTAGTTACTTCGGATATTGTATCCGAGGTACTACACGCTCCTAGGGTAGCGCATCCTGACTACCCTAGCTGCGATTTTCTGAGGACTGTGTCCAAAGATGAACTCTCGTCTCTCTTTTGTGAGACACCTTCATCTTAGGGTGACTGTCAAAATACCCCTTGCTCGGGCTGTGCAAAAGATCCAAGATTCCTTAACATGGTAATGACATTCATTCTTCATCCTTTGTCTCACTATAACTCTATTACAGAGCCTCGTGCTCGATTTTTGTTATCCCTCTTAGAAGATATTTCTATTGACTTTCCTTCTCACTTTATTCTATCCCTTATAGATGTCTATAAGGATACGGCAACCCGTGATAAGCTCATTTTTCCTTTGGCTATCACGCGGATCCTTCGCCATTTTTCTATTTCCTTTCCCGAGTTTCCTCACTTCATGGTTATGAGTGCCATAGATGCTGCTACCGTCAAATGAAGCGAGTCACAACTTAGACCGAGGCAGCCTTAGACAGAGACGACGACTCCTTTAACTTCTACCACTCCATCCACCTCCGCTCATTCATCTTCTGCGGGTGGAGTGACTCTTGAGGCCATCATGGCACAGCTTATGTGCATGAATGCTCGCCTTGACACATTTAGTGATGAGTTGTATCAGGTGAAAGCCCGTGTCGGTCGTATCACAGGACAACAGGTTGTCATGGGTGGTTTCACTGTTGCTTCTTCTCCATCTCCACCGGCTTCAGAGGATGAGAGTGATGATGGCTCCAACAGTGATGATGTTGATGAGGACAATGGTGCTAGCTCGCCCTGTGATGATGAGATATCTACTTGATATATTTACCCTTTGTCACTCATGACAAAAAGGGGAAGTAGTTTTGATATGAGAGTAGTCATATACATAGAGGGAGAGTTAGCATAGGATATTTTTGTGATAGGGGCAGTGTCTATGAGGGATGTAGTGAGGACTTTTTGTATCTTTTCTTTTCTTTCCTTTTTAGATACATTGTTTTTGTACATCGGTCTTGTGACCACTTAGTGATAGCAAACCTTGTACTTATGTTGATATATATATATATATATATATATTGAGGTTGTTATTACTTTCTTTCACCTATCTTTACATGTGTTGTTTCTTTTCTCTCTTTATGCACATGATTCTTATATATTGTATGCAATCTATTATTTCTGTTTCACACTAAGATGTCATGATGAGTTTTGTTTAAAGTGTTTTAGAAATACAGGTTGTCAAAGTCCTCTTGCCATAAACTCTCTTCTTGTAACGTTTTTCAAGAGTTTGTGTTAGGATAGATTTTATTGTATTCAACAAGTGAGTATGAGTTGAGTGATTTATGACTTCTCTCATATGTTCATTTATTTGTTGTGGTTTTGTCACAAATTTCCAAAGGAGGAGATTGTTAGGACATATGTGATTTAATGTTAGGAACATACGTCAAATTAGAATTGGCTAATCCTTTGACAAAATGCACTTTACTTGTAATTGGGTAGATCTAGGATATGTTTAATACTTCAAGGAACAAGGTTTTAAGACTAAGTGTTAAAGCCATACAATTCTGTCCAAAAAAAAAGTGAAAAAGTGTTGGATTTTAAAACTTGACAGCTAGTATCTATCGAGGTCTAAAACGCTATTCTAGCCCAATACTCGACAGCTTCTTGATAGATAAGCTATCTATCAAGGTTTATGAAAAATAGATTTTCAACTCTAATTTTCATCCAATCCGTGTGTATATGTTTGGTCTTTCTTTTCTCACAACTCTAAATATATATAAGGATTATTTTAAGGGCCGTAAAAGGTTGCGCAAGTATGAAGCAAAGTTATGCTCATGCAAATTGTGACTGGAGATAGAATTTGCCCTAGTTCATCTTTCTCTTAAAGAAGCTGTTGTGTTTGTACATTGTAGGATTTTGTAACCAAGGAATTTCGTAATCTTCATTGTGTTGATGAACTAAAAAACTTTGCAACCAACATCTTTCTCAAGTTGGTGAGTAAGCCGCGTACTGAGATCCACGCATCGAATTGGTTAGTCACGTACTGGGAGCCATGCATTGAAAAGGAGAGATTGTTACTACAGAACAAGTCCAATTGGGTATTCAGGTAAGGGTTTAACTGTAGGTTGGTATAAGATAGTTGGATTCCTTTACTTGTAACCGCTTGTTCTGATAATAGTGAATTCTCGGGAGTGGTGACCTTAAAATCATCCAATGGAGTTTTTGCCGTGTAGGTTTTTCCCATTCATAAATAAATCACCGTATCAATTTAATTTCCGCTGCATTTAGTTAATTGGTAATTTGTTTATGTTACCACGAGTATCGCATGCTAATTGAATTAATTAATTAACTTGGTTAATTAATTTGTTTTTTCATCACAAGGGGTCAATACATTCTTGGCCTATCTGTTCACATTTATTTTTTTTCCAGTACATTTCCAGCAACAAATGAAGCATCAAATTAATAACATTTCCACACATTTTTTACTGTTTAGTTTCTAACAAAACCAAAAACTCAAACTTTACTCATTCAATCTGTCCCCAATTGAACCAAAAAAAAAAAAAATTCCAATTTCCCTCATCATTCCTTCACTTAATCCTCCATTTTCTCAACAACCAATCAAAAACCTCATTGTTTCTAATTACGCAAACTGAATAATCCCTTGAGTTATACTCTTTAAAGAAAAATAACAAATAACAAAGCATTTATAATCACAACTTTCTTGGGAAACAAACAGGGATGGAAAGTGAGAGAGAAAAGTGAGTTAGGGCAAGAAGGAAAGAACGTAAACATATCCATAACAAAACAAACAACATCAAAATCTGAAATCTACAAATCGTAACAAAAAATCCCAAAAAATCAAAGCAAATATCTAAATCTATACCTATCCAACCAAATACCCAAAAACTAAGTCATATTTCATACCCAGATATAAGAAAAGGGAAAAAAAAATAATTATTGATGGCAGTTTTAGTGATCTGATGATGGTAAGTAAATGGCCTGATCGACGGAGTTAATGGCACTTAGATTTCTCTTCCTCAATCTCAATTCCTGTGTGTGCCTGCGGTTTCGGTGTTTTGAGTGTGGCAAGGGAATGGATGGCGGCAGAAAAACTGACAATAACAATGGAACTTAGATATTTCTCTCTTATCGCTGTACGAACTCTGTCTCTCTTTGTGACTGTATCTTTCTCAAGCCTTTCGTTTGTATTTTTACCAGACTCTGTTCTATTCTTCTTTCTCTGTATAGCAGGCAAGCCTTTTTTTTTAATTAATTTATGCAGGTATTTCATTGCCTCTCTCTTTCTCTGCTTCTTTCTCCATGTCCTCATTGCCTCTCTCTCTATTTCATCGCCTTTCTTTGTATCTATTTCTATGTACATTTAATTTTAACCAGTTATTTTTTGTTATTTATGATGAGAGGTGTGAGAGATTGTAACTTCTTGAAAGGGTGCTCTCAAAAAAAGAGATTTGGGTGCTTTTAAGAGCACCTCTCTTTTTGGATAAGTGGTGTGGAGTCGCCACTTATTTTTTATACAAAAAAAAAAGAAAAAAATTAATGCAAATTTACATGATCAAAATGCTTCATTGTCATTGATTAAATAAAAATAAATACAATTTTGATAAATTAAACCTTACAAGGCTTTGAGTCCTAGTTACAATATACCAAAAGAATACACGGGTTTTTTACCTAGTTACAATCTACCCAAAAATAAAAAGAAAGACAAAGTATAGGTCTACATATCCAAAAGAACTAAATTCGAAGGCTAGGTTACAGAATGGAAAGGTGTTAGGCACCCATTCCGCCCAAACAGAGTCTGGTTTTCTAGACTCTAATGACGAATATACCATTTTTGCATGATATCAATGATATGTTGAACATACATGACACACTTAACCAAAACTAAGTCACATAAATCTATCTTGTGAATGTATCCTATTTTTTTAGAAAAAAAATTCATATCTGTTTTTGTAAATAAAAAAAATTGATTTGATTCATTAAAAAAAAAAGAAACCAGATCTATTTTTGTGTAGATAAAAAAAGTTTTTTAAAGAAAATCATATCTGTTTTTATATAAAGAAAGAACAAGGTTTTTTCTAAAAAATCTCAAATCTGTTTTGGAGCAAAGTTAAAAATGGTGATTTTTATTATGAAAGATCAAATCTGTTTCGTGAATAAGAAAATCTAGATTTGTAGAGAAAAAAAAATCAGATATATTTTTTATGAATAAAATAAGAAATATACTTTTTTTAGTAGAGGAACTACACTCATGAAATAAATCTATGTTACTTGCATCAATCAAAAATTATCTCAACTTTTAAGTTCTTCTTCTAAATTTCAAAATCTGTTATTTTGTGACAAAGAAAATTTTTTGTAAAAAAAAAAAAAAAAAAAATAGATCTGCATTTAATGAAAATATAGATCAGTTTTGTGTGTTTAAAAAAAATCAGATCTATATTTAATGAAAATACTAATCTGTTTTGAGTTTTGAAAAAATTAGATCTGAAAAATTCAAATCAGTTTTTTTTTTTTTTTTTAATCTTTGTTAATTAGCAGATTTTTGAGACTCAAAAGAGGAATAATAACAATAAAAATATACTAAGAACATATTTTAAGAAAGGTTTAAACTACACATGGCAATAACATTAGAAATCAGAAATAATAAAAACACCTTAAATCTATTCATGCATCAGCAAGTAGAATTAATAGAAAGGAACAGAAAAAGAAAAGAAAAACTACCTCTTGCATGAGCATGCTCTTCTTAGTGAAGGAATATTTTAGGGTTCAAAGAAAATTATTCAATTCTCTTTGAAGCCTAAAATATTTTTCTTACAAAAAAGAAATTCCTAAGGCTAGAGCCTTTAGAACGACTTTAACGTAAGAGAGAAAGGAAAAGAAGAGAAGAGCTAGAAAGAGAGGGATCAGAGAGCGTGAAAAAGTGTGCTGGATTTTGAGAGGCATCCTCTATTTATAGAAGCTAGGATGCTTAAAAAATAAGCAAAAAACATATAGGGAAAATCCTTAAAAAAATGAGATTTGGATAAGAGTAAGCTGATTTTTTAGATCAAAACCAGTTTTAGTATTTTGATCATATATTTTTACTCAAAATTCAGACTAAGCTGAAATTTTGAGATCTGAAGGGAAATTTGATTCTCTACAACTTTTCCAGAAATAGCCGTTCGAAATTTGGGTTCTACTATGCCAAAAGTGCCTTAGGACGTGAATCTGAAATCTGCTACTTGATTAGCACGTTTTTAAAGTGTTTTCCAACTCTAAAACTGTATTTGGTCGAATTTCAAAGTTATTTTCATGATAAACCTCATTCCAAAGTGATAATTAGGACTTTTAAAATAATTATTTTGAATATAATTATCCCAAAAACCTAATTAGCTACAGTCTTTAAATATTATCAGCTTATTTGTTTTAATTCCATCCATCAAATCTCACTTTAAGAAAAATACTTAACCAATCAAAAAAATTCATTTAATTAATTTTAATCATTAACCAATCAAAATTAATTTCAATTAATCACACGTGATCAGCTTCACCCCATATAATGCATGCAAACCATGAAAGATCTCGTGATATCTTTCAATCCAATGGTCCAATTTGGGAATCGGACATACCGTCGCGATCGTTAGAATCTCAAGATCATTTTTATGATATGTAATGAATGAATTAATGCATGTAATTCAACTCTAAATTTTGGGTATATGAATGGTCATTCTAGACATTTTTCAAGATTAAATTATGGGTGCAAAATCGAGTGTCTACAAGAGGCTTTTAAATGGTGTTGTAGCATTTCCAAACAACATAATTTATCGCTTTTTAACTCATAAGTGGTAGAATTTTAAGTGGACATTTTTCCTGCATGGTAGCACCTTCTTAATTGCAAGAAAAGGCTTTTGCTGTTATATATAGCATATGATATGAGGAGGAGGTTGATGAGGATGATCCCATTGAGTTAGATGTTGAACAGGTGTATTCTAGGAGAGTAGGTCAAGAACTTATTATTGAGGAGGTCGATGAGGATGATCCCATTAAGCTAGATGATAAACAGGGTATTCTAGGAGAGTAGGTGAAGAACCTATTATTGAGGAGGTTGATGAGGATAATCCCATTGAGGTAGATGTTGAATCGGTGTATTCTAGGAGACCAAGTAAAGAACATGATCACCCATCTAAGGATAAGGCTGTAATTGATAGCAGTGAGTAGGGATGGCAAAATGAACCCGACTCGCGGGTACCCGACCCGACCCGACCCTAATGGGTCGGGTTTTACCAGACTTGTTTAACATTAGGGTCGGGTCTGGGTTTTCATTTAAAAACCCGAAGCGGGTTTGGGTCAAGTCCGGGTATTAGGCATACCCGATCCGTATATAATATATATATATATATTTAAAAAAAAAAAAAAAAAAAAAAAAAAACCCTAACTATAAATACTCACTTTTCTCCCAAATCCCTCAAACACATTCTCTCATCCTCTCACCCTTTCATTCTCTCCCAAACCACCTCCCATTCTCTCCCTCACCCTCACTCTCACTTGAGCAAGACCGCCGGCGCCGTTGCTTAGCCTCCCATGCTCACATCGCCGGCGCCGCTACTCCTTGCATACCTCACCTCGCCGGCGCTGCTCCGTTCTCCACCTCGTTGGTCTTTCCACCCTGGCTCCTTCACCTTGCCGCAACCTGCAGGCGCCGCTGCTCCTCCCTCACCTCGCTAGGCCCTCCTCCACCTCACAAGGACGCAACTCTCTCATCTCCCTCACCTCGTTGTGAACTCAAGCTCTTGCAGTGAAAATCGTTCTTTTTGTTCAAAGAATCAAATTTGTAATTTCCAGTTTTAATGTTATTTTTGTTGAATAGATCGACTTGTTTGATTTGACTTTGTAGGGTCTTATTGTTCAGACCTAGGGTTTGTATGTTAATTCTTGTTTTTGCTTTTGATGTGGGAAAATATTGTAATGAAAAAAAAAAAAGGTTTTCCGATCTGTTGGTTGCTGAGAAAATAATGGGTTTTCTTGAGTGTTCTTTTTCCCCTCCTGTTTGGTTGCCAAGAAAATCAATATTAGGCAAACATTTTTTTTTTTATTGGGCCACAGAATGGGCCCTGAAGTACCACGGCCCAATGGGGCCCATGGAGCGTGCGGGGCCTGGCGGGGGCGGGTCCGGGCCCCGAAAAGAAAATCCGTTTAGTAAACGGGCCGGGTCGGGCCGCGGGTCTTGGCCTGCGGGTCGGGTCCGGATATGGAAAAACCTAGCCCGAACCCAACCCGTTGCCATTCCTAGCAGTGAGAGTGGAGGAAGTGATAGTGGGGGAAGTGGCCTAGAAGATGAAGCAGAAGTTAACCCTAGTCAGAGGGAGTTTGTTGAAGACAGTAGTGACATTAGGGATTGGGGATAATAGTGATGATAGTTCTAAAGATGATGAGATTGGGGATGATAGTGATGATAGTTTTGAAGATAATATAAGAACACCTATGGGGAAGGAAAAGGTAGAAAAACCTGAGAAAAGGAGAAACTTCCTTGTGTTTAAGCCAGTAGTTAAGGCAGAACATATCAGATTTGAGAAAGATATGTTTTTTACTACACTTAAGCAATTCAAGGAAGCTATAACTAAATATGCAGTTCATGGTGGCTGGGGAATCAAATTTGCTAAAATTGATTTGTTGAGGGTAAGAGTTTTTTGTCAACCAAACTACAAGTTTGTAGCCTATCTAACAAAGGTTACAAAGGAGAGGAGCTACCAACTAAGAACATTGACTATGGATCACACATGCTCTAGGAGTTAAGAATCTAAGGTGTACTTCTTTATACATTAAGAAGAAGTTGATGAAGAAGGTGAAAAGACTGCCTAACATGAAGCTAAGAACATTCAAGATGTTTTTCATGAGAAGTTTACACTAAACATAAGTGTAGGAAAAAGCCAATAGGGCTAGGGATAAGGCTCAAGAATATGTTGATGGGGCTTGATGAGTCGAGAATAACATCGAATCATCATTTTGTGTCTATGATGATCCAAACAAGCGTTATGCATTTATTGTATGCGTTGATGTTAAAAAGTAACGGACGAAGCAACGGTAACAAGCAACTGTGTACTTTAGAGCTCCCATTCATGACACACTAGTCATTGCTCATAAATGCCAGAATTTATTGTCCATAAAGATGGGAAAACAACTATAAAAGAAGGAGACAACATAATTCAAAGGTACACACAAATTCTTCAAAGATGCTCGAGGCTATTTCAGAAGTAAAGAGAGAGATTCAATTTCAATCATAACTGTCTTTCCTTGAATTCAAGAGTTTGTTATTAGGTTGTTATAATATGGTTATGATAGAGTTTCTAGAAGGTTCTTGATTTTATGTATTCTCAGGTTCTATAAATAAGAGCTCTGTATAATGTATTGAACTTTAGCTTGTCTAATCTATTTTCTTCATTTTTCAAAAATCTCTCTCTCTCTCTCTCTCTCTCTCTCTCTCTCTCCCAACTTTCTATTACAGTTTTTCCGCCATTGATAACCACCTTCAAGCTCCAAAATCTCACATGGTATCAGAGCCCTAGATCCATGGTTTCAACAAAACCTACAGAATCTTCTCAATCCAAACATACTACTCCAGTTCAATCACCTCCCACTCACATAGCTTCATCCCAATCTCCATTACTGTTACTCTCCAATATGTCAAACCTCATGTCAATCAACTTAGATTACACTAACTACATAAAATGGAAGCACCAGCTGATCACTATACTGGAAGCATACTCGTTGATTGAGTACATTGATGGTACAGCTCTAAAACCATCTCCTTTTGTGCTTGATGCTACAAGAAATCCAACTTCAGTTATGAATCTTGATTTTCAAGCTTGGAAAATCAAGGATAAAGCCTTGCTTTCTTTGATCAATTCTACTCTCGCTCCTCAAGCTTTCTCACTTGTTGTTGGTATCACAAGCTCAAGGGAGGTCTAGAACACTCTAGAACAGAGGTTCACCTCCACATCAAGAGCTAACATCCTGAATATTAAACTTGAGCTCCAAAGTCTCAAGAAAGGGAGTGAATCTGTAAATAGTTTTCTGCAGAAAATCAAGGTTGCTCGTGATAAACTTCTTGCAATAGGAGTCATTGTTGATAATGAAGAGTTGATTTGCATTGTGCTCAGAGAACTTCCTAGAGATTTTGCTCACTTTTGTTCTACAATTCGAACTAGGAGTGATCCTATCACTTATGAACAACTAGCTATTATGTTGCAAAGTGAAGAACAAGCAATGATAGAGCACTCAGATTCAATCCCTCACACATTAGCTATGTTTGCTTCTAATTGCAAATCAAATAGCAACTCTCAGAATCCATCTCAGAATCATGGTTCTGGAAGAGGAAGGGGCAAAAATAGCTCCAATCAAGGAAGAGGAGGAGGTAGATATAATCATAATGGAGATTAGCAATTCACATCTCAGACATCTTAAGGTTTTTCTCCTTAGAACTATCAAAATCAGAATTCTTCTCATGCTCTTAAAGCTAATCGTCCAACATTCTAGATTTCTGGAAAATCTAGACATCAAGCCTTAGATTGTTACCATAGAATGAACTTTTCTTATCAGGGAAAGAATCTCCCAACTAAATTTGCTGCCATGGCTAGTGCTTCTAATGCAACTATCACAAACAATCAGGATCCTTGGCTTGCTGACTCTAGCACATCTAACCATCTTATTGCCAATCTTAATAACCTTGCAATTCAATCTCAAAATAAAGGACGTGAACAAGTTACTATGGGCAATGGTCAGACTCTACCAATCAACCATATAGGTAACACTACCCTTCACACCAAATATCACAAATTTATACTTAAAGATGTTTTACATGTGCCTAGAAAAGCTATGAACTTACTCTATGTTCATAAATTTTTCCTTCACAATAATTGCTCTTGTCACTTTGATGCAAATGAACTTAAAATTCAGGATATTCCTATGGGGAGACTCTTCTACAAGGGGTTGAGTGAGAATGGATATTATCCAATTTACTCAAAGAACTTTCTCAAGCCAACTATCTTCAATTCTCTTCAACACCACAATCTTCCCAGTTAGCTCAATCTCCTCAATTTCCTTCTACTTTTCATGTAAATAGGGTTAATAAGTGGATGGTGTGGCATCATAGGCTAGGGCACCCTAGTAATAAAGTGCTTAGCACAACACTGTCTTCTGTTGATGTATCATGTATTTTACCAATTGGTGATTCTATCACTCATTGTAAGCACTGTTTCAATGGAAAAATGCATCAATTTTCTTTTGATAAATATGATTTTAAAGCTTGTAAACCACTTGAATTGATTCACTTTGATGTTTGGGGTCCAACACCCATTACCTCTATTAATGATTTTCAATATTATGTTCTTTTTGTTGATGGTTACTCCAAGTTTACTTGGCTATTCCTATTAAAATTCAAGTTTGATGTTTTTGATGTTTTTAAGTATTTTAAAGCTACTGTAGAGAATCAACTTGGATCTAATATTAAGATTTTGAGAACTGATAAAGGTGGTGAATTTACTTCTAATGCCTTTAAAAGATTTTGTTCCTCAAATGGTATTATTCAACTTCTCTCTTGTCCTCATACTCCTCAGTAAAATGGGGTAGCTGAGAGAAAGCACAGGCACTTAGTTGAGTTTGCACTTACCATGTCATCACACTCTCAGCTACCATCCTCTTACTGGTCCTCTGCAATTTCCACTACAGTTCACATTACTAATAGGCTTACTACCCCAAATCTCAAGAATCAGACTGCTTGGGAGTTGTTGTTCCTCACCAAACCTGACCTTTCACATCTAAAGACCTTTGGTTGTACTTGCTTCCCTTTACTCAGACCATACAATTTTCACAAACTTCAACCTCATACAACGTCTTGCATTTTTCTTAGGTATCCTGCTTATACCAAAGGTTACATCTGTTTGGACCCTATTTCCCCTTAGATTTACATCTCCATGCATGTCTTATTCAATGAAAATGAGTTCATTACTTCACAGTCTTTACCCACTAGTTCAACTGCTACTTCTGCTCCCATATAGTCCTCCATCTCTACCTCTCCTTTACTCTATCCACTTCTTGTGCCGGACAATTCTATACCAGCCTCTTCTGTTCCTTCACATCAACCTCTAAACCACTCCATTTCATCCAACACATCTCAACCTAGCTCTTCTACTATACCTGCAACTTCTACCTCTAATCCCATCTCTACTGATCCTATGCCTATACTTGATCAATCACCATCCAATCCTATCCCTAATCCTAGCACCACTGACTTAACACCTGTTTCACAAGTGGCTTTTGTGTTTTAGGTTCCTTCCATCATCAATACACACCCTATGATTACAAGGTCAAAAGATGGCATTTTTAAGCCTAAAGCACTTGCTGCTAAGGCTAGTTCTAATGAGTCTCAGTTAGTGGTCAAGCCTGCCAAACCATCCAAGGCTACCTCAAGTCCAAAGCCTGATCACACTCTCATTGGACCCCTTTCTTATAAGGTTGCAACCCAATATCCTTAGTGGTGTGCTACAATGGATGAGGAATTTGCAGCCCTGTAGAGACAAGGTACTTGGTCTTTGGTTCCACCCTCTCCATCTTAGAATGTAGCTGGTTGCAAGTGGGTGTTCAAGTTTAAACTAAATAGTGATGGCAGTATCAATAGGTACAAGGCCAGGTCGGTTGCCAATGGATTTCATCAACAATATGGTGTGGACTTTGAGGAGACCTTCAGCCCAATTATCAAGCCTCCAACAGTTAGAAATATCCTCTCTCTTGTTGTCCAATTTGACTGGCCTTTGAGACAATTGGATGTTAGGAATGCCTTTCTTCATGGTTTCTTAAGGGAGGAGGTTTATATGGTACATCCCCCTGGGTATGTTGATTCCTTATGTCCTAATTATGTTTGTAGGCTTTGGAGGTCTCTCTATGGTCTTAAACAGGCACCTAGGGCTTGGTTTGACAAGTTTTCTACTTAACTTTTGCATATGGGGTTTCAAGGTTCTCTTGTTCATTCTTCCTTGTTCATTCTTCACCATGGCAAGCTTGTTGTTTATCAATTAGTATGTGGATGACATAGTGCTCACTAGTAACAATTAAATTCTTAGATTCTTTGATTTCTCAGTTAAGTGAGGCCTTTGAGCTCAAGGATTTGGGCCTCCTTCACTACTTCCTTGGCCTTTAGATCACAAGGTCTTCCAAAGGATTGTTTCTCAGTCAAGCCAAATATGCCCAAGATTTGCTTCTCAAGCTTAACATGCACTCTTCAAAGCCTGCCAGATCTCCTTATGCTCCTCATATCAGCTTGGTTCCCAATGAGGGGTCTTTTCTTCCCAATCCACATGAGTATAGAAGTTTTGTTGGCTCTCTCCATTATTTGACTTTCAAATGCCCAGATTTGAGCTTTGCTGTGCATCAAGTTTGTCAATTTATGTCTTTTCCCATTGATATTCATCTTACTGTTGCTAAGCGCATCCTTAGATACATTAATGGCACCCTCAATTTTGGTATTCTTCTACAATTTGGTCCCATCTCTCTTTCTGCTTTCTCAGACTCAAATTGGGCAAGTGATCCTTTTGATAGGCGCTTCACTACTGGTTTTATTGCCTACCTTGGCTACAATCCTATTACCTAGAGTGCTGAGAAGCAAGGCATTGTTTCTAGGTCTTTCACTGAGTCAGAATATCATTAGCTTTCACTGTTGCTAAGCTCTCTTGCCTTCGCTAGGTGTTGCAGGACCCTAGGATCTTCCTCTCTTCTTCCCCAAAACTTTGGTGTGATAATATCTCTGCCTTGGCCATTGCCTCTAATCCTGTGTTTCACACACGCACCAAACATGTGGAGGTAGACTATCATTTTGTTAGAGAGACGGTTTAGTGTAGGGATCTTCAGGTAAGTATATTGCTACTGGGGATCAACTTGTTGACATTTTCACCAAGAGCCTTTCCACTTCTCGATTTGTCTTTCTCAGGTCCAAAATCATGGTGTCTATTAACCCCATGGTTTTGAGGGGGGATGATAGAGGAAGTACAAAATTGATGAAGAAGAAGAATAAGGAGTTGTGTTTGAAATCTAAGGAAGATGAAGACTAACGGCTAGTTCTACCAACGATAACTTAATCCTAAGACCAAAACGGTGTCATGTGACTTGGAGGAAACGGTGTCATGTGACTTAAAGGAAAAAGGAGGTTTAACGAGTTAAAAGTGACACAGTGACGTTTTGGAATTAATACAAATGATGCCGTTTTGATCTATCTTCCTTAGATTTCCAGTTGCATGAAACATTCTCTTCTTCAAAGATGCTTAAGGCTAGTTCAGAAGTAAAGAGAGAGATTCAATTTCAATCATAACTATCTTTCCTTGAATTTAGGAGTTTGTTATTGGGTTGTTACAATAAGGTTATGACTAGACGTGGCAAAACGGGCGGGTTTGTTCGGGTCGGGTCAATCGGGTTGCGGGTTAAAAGGGTCGCGGGTCAAAACGGGTCATTTTTAAAACTGGTCAATTGGGTTGCGGGTTGAGTCGGGTCGAGTTGACCCGTATTTTTCAAACAATTTTTTTTTTTTTTTGGAAATAGATGCAATCTGTCAATTGTTTATGAGTTCCTTAATTGTGATTAGATTCTCACTAGTGATATTGTTACCAATTACTACTAAACACTTGAATTGATACCCAAATTTGGTGCAACTCTTGTTCCAGCTTTCTAGAAACTAATTTTGGTATAACCTTCAATCTATTCAAAGTAGGAAGAGAAAATGAAGGTGGCAGGTAAAAAATGACAAATTATAATGGAATATATAACATATTAAGTAAAAAAGAATAAGTAAATATTTTATAAAAATTACGCCTCAATCTCAATCTACTCAACGTTGGTAGACGTGGCAAAACGGGCGGGTCGGGTCAATCGGGTTGCAGGTCAAAACGGGTTATGGGTCAAAACAGGTCAATCGGGTTACGGGTCAAACGAGTTGCAGGTCAAACGGGTTGGGTCAAACGGGTTTGACCCGTTTTGCCATGTCTAGTTATGACAGAGTTTCTAGAAGGTTCTTGATTTTATGTATTCTCAAGCTCTATAACTAAGAGCTCTATATAATGTATTGAGCTTGAGTTAAATATTAATTAATTAATTAATAATTATTTTTAGATATATTTAAATATTTTTGTACATAATTTATGTTTATTTTAATTTTTAAAATTAAGTAACAATATATCACATTCTATTGTTTTTATTATCAAATATTTTTTTCTAATGTTTCTTATATATATATATATATATATATATATGATATCACCGACCCACCTATGACATACCCATTCTCAGCAAAAAAATAAAAATAAAATAATATATATACTCTGAGTCACAGACCCATGAGGGCCAAGAGTCATGGCCCAAGAAAATGGGCCACACCACAACAAAACAAACATACCCATTATAAAAAAAAAAAAAAAAACCATTCTCTGGTCATTCACAGACCCACAATAAACATGAGCCGAGCCGAAGGGCCCAAGGCCTCAAAACCCAAAACGAAAAAACAGGGGGAAGGGAAGGCGAAAAAAAAAAAAAAAAAAAAAAAAAATCCTCTCGGCGATTTCCGATTCCGATTTCCTATCGGATACTCGCCGTATCTCGGACGTATCCGAGCCGTGTCGGAATAAAAAAATGATTTATTCCGGTATGCCACCGGTATGCGTATGGGATACGTGTCGGATACCGATACAATGGCATTTTTGCCGTATCTAAGATATTGATATTGACCAATATTTTTGAGTGTATAATATGACCCCTTTCTTTTTCCTTGTGATGCAGATTTCAACTGAATATTACATATTTCTTCTTCTAATGAATTCCTTTGTGTTCCGAACCTGTTAGAGAAATCAAAAAGCTTTTACAAAATGAGTGCAGGTACTCTCTCTCTCTCTTTCTTTTTATTGTCCTATGTTTGGCTGCTTAGAGAAAGCAGAGAATATGAAATATGCAATTCTGCACTCCTGTTTTGTAAATTTTTTATGGGAAAAAAGTGTTTAGGAGCTCATTTAAGTAAGATAAACAATCTTAGTAAGGTCAGCTAAGTGGAAAATGGCAACATTTCAATCCTTTTTGTGCCTCTTTTGGGATTTGGAGGTCTAAGGGAAAATGGGTCCTTTGAAATATTGCTATATTGGGATTTTGACGCAAAAAAGAATGAAAATTGTGGATATGAGATTTGATAGCATAATTCCAATTTGCTTAGGGATAAGATACATGTATTTGTGGCTTGCTTGAAATTTTAAGTGTTTATCTTCATTTGTATTAGAAATGTTTTGTGATTTTTATGTATGAAAAATGGCATATTTCTCATCCATGGATTTTTGTCCATAATGGGTTTTTGGAGCTTGATTTGGTTGCTTGCTCTTTGCAAAGTACAAAATTAGTAGAGAGGCTGTATATGGGGAAATCACCCAGTTGGGGAGGTGCAAGCAAATCCTCTGATATTGTGACCTCATGGAGTGTGTTAGGCAGTTTACCAAATACTTTCTTGAGATTTTCCATATGATTATTGAGGGTGTTTATGCTACCCTTCATGGTTAGGTGGTTACGGAACAATTTGGCCATTGCGTCTCCTACTTTTATGAGCCTTTTGGTTCAGCTATGGTAGATTCATTCTATTAAATCTTTAGACCTGGAAAAGGGGTTCTAATCATTGATTTATTGGAGTGGAGAATTACTTTTGCTTTTGTACATATTGGTCTCTAATTCTTTAAACTACTAGGATTCCCCCCCCCCCCCCCCCCCCCCCCAAAAAAAAATAGATGACTGTTATAGTAACCCATCGTTTCCTTGTTTGTTATTTAAACATTCTTGATCGAGTTCCTAGAGGAAGGTTTTAACTCTGTCTCATTTGGTTTCAATTCTGGCATATCTCTTCATAAAATACCATCACTCCTTGTGTGCATAACAGTTGTTTTCATGTATTCAAAGAACATGGAACAGTGTTGATAACATCCGTTTACCCCTTGATGAGGTAAATAAAGCAAATAACTCTTGCTATACAATCATAAAGACATAAGTGTTATTGTGTTGTGTTTGTATCTTTGTCGTGCCCTTTGTCATCTGAATGGGGACTTCCAAAACTCAAAGTAATTAACTAATTATTATGAGAGCAGTTAAACTTCTTCCAGCCTTATTGATCAAACAGATACCACATCCACATGTCTGTTGAAGTTCTTATATATTTCATCATTTGTATCTTAGAGCTTCTTTCTTATTGGATCTTTTAGATAGTGTTAGATGAGAGATTAGAAGAAAAATTATTATTGATTTCTATGAGATCCCAGGTAGGAAATAGCACTATAAAATAGTTGTGGCTGAAAAAAAACGTTGGTTTTCATCAAATAATCAGGTATGCAGTCATGAAAAGCAATAACGATTATACTGCAAGTAGCAAGATTAGAAACTGCACATGATGAGAAAACGTGTTTGTAATTGTTTATGAAATCACAAATATAATCCAAATGTCTGCAGTTATACTGCCATTAAGTGTATAAATGAAATAGAGAGACAAATTTTTTAGTTTAAGAGTTTACCAAGTGGAAAAAACTGGTCATATTATCTTTCTAGGCACCAAACCTAAACAACTTTAGCTCCTCAGCCGACTCAAGTGGATCTAGTTGTCCAAGACAGCCCAAGTTTTAGGGTTCTAATAAAATCTTTCTTCTTCTCAGAGCAAGTAAGATTGTCACTCTTCAATACTCTGCCTTTATGGACCTAATATATTCTATGCCACTTAAGGGTGAGGGACACAACAAACTTTGTTGGAAGTCAGCAAAGAGTAAGGGTTTTAATTAGCATGCATATGGAACTATGACATATTACATCTTGAGAAAGTCATTATTGAATCAAAGCTTTTTCAGTTGGTGGTCGAGGAAGGGGGAAATTTTTTCTCTCTAAGGATTTTTGAAAGGGGTAAATATTTCATGCAATCCGTTTTCATGAGCAAGAATGCGGCACAAGGGCTTATGAATAATATTGAACACTCTGTGATCAGAGTCAATCCCAAGCAGTTTTTTACACTCAGGGAAGGTAATACTGCTTACACGTTGCAATGTGGTTCCAACACCTATGGTCAATTCCTAGCAGTGACAGAACTCAAAGTAGGCGGGCAAAGGAGAGCTATCATTATCCCTGCAGGCAAAGCTCAACAAGGTTGGAGGGCTTTTGGGCTTGAATTAAGAAGGATGTTGGCACCCACACAATATGCTTCGGGGGGTTCGAAATTTATAGCTCAGCCACATAAACGAAATTCAGAGATTCAATCCTCTCGGTCTTTTGTAGAAGCAGTGAAAGGTCATGCGCCAGCGAGGGATATGAAGCAAATACAGCACCCTGTTACCAGTGATCATGAGAAGCCTCGAATAGTGGAGAAGATAGCGGAAACTCCGAGATTCGATCATACTAAGTCGTTAGCAATAGAATATCCGGTTGGCAAACCATGTGATCAGGTGGTGGAAGATGATTTTCAGGTCGGTAAAGCTTGGCCGACAGTCGTGGGTGCTGCGAAAGGGAGGTTTCGGAGCATTAATGTGGGGAAGAAATTAGAGGAGAAAATTCCGGCAATGAATAAAAGCAGATTTCCTTTAAGATTTAATTTGAATTCAAATGACATTAATGCTGGGAAGGGGCGAGAAATTAGGAACTCACGCTGGACAGGGGAAGGATTGGTTGTGGAATTGAAGGAGAATGGAAGAAGGCGTGTTTCATGGGATTGTGCCAAGGGAGGATTTCGTAGCTTTAAATGGGTAGCACGGGGAATTAAAGCTCCACCTCCTGAGTATGTAAGTTTGGGCCTAAAGGATTTGGAAGCCCAAAACACCTTAGTTGGTAAGACTAAGGACTCTTTGGGCCCATGTGAGACTAGCCCGTTAGTGTTTGAAATTGGTGAATGCTCTGAGCCTGGTTTCAGCCAAAATCTTTCAAGCCCGAAAGTGATTGAGGCTGAAAATATATTGTGTCCTTCAGCCCCAAAGCCAGACATACCTGGAAAGTCTTTTATGGAACCTAAGAGCTCTGTTTTTGGGTCAACGGCAACTGAAATGTCTACAACGGTAGCAGAGATGTCCATATCGGTGCCAGCGGAACTCAACAATAGCGACGGTGATGCTCAGGAGATGTCGATCAGCCAGGCCCAGCTTCCTGTTTTGCCGGTTTTGACAGCGGTGGAGTCCCGATCTTCTCCGGTTGAGTCACAAGTGGGGTGTGAAGGAAAGGTTGCTTCGGAAATTGTTGAAATTGATTCTCCAAAAGTCTTCTTCGAGGAGGGGACCCATAATTCTCGTCCTACGATTAGGGAGTTGGTTGGAGATTTGGATAAGTCATGGGGTAATTCTAAAGATTGGATGCTGGAATTGCGTGATGGTAGGCAGATAGTGATTCCACTGTCGCTTTATCGGTCTCCAGATAGTGGGTCTCTAGATAGTGGGTCGGAGTGCTCAATCATTGAAGGAGAAGTTGTACCAGGTAATAACTCTATTGCCACTGAGGGCCAAATTGTTAGTTGGGCAGATGAGTGTGATGGTGTGTTAGATTCTTTGTCTGTTGTTACTGGGTCAGAGGATGAGCTGTGGGAAGTTGATGTAAGGTCGATGACTTGGGAGAGAGATGGGGAGCCTCTAGTTGTGGTACCTTTGGCCACTGAAATTCCTTTGGAGGATGAACACAATACAGTGAAGCAGTGTGGGTGTGAGGAGAAAGTTGATAGCAAACAGTTATCACAGTGGGTAACCAATCGGATTAAGGTGTTTAGGAAATCTGTGGGGACTTCATTAGAAGGCTTTGAGGAGCAAATTACGGGTCTGTTGTTAGCCTTAGAGGCCAGGAAAAAGGATAAAAAATGGCATGAGGTAGATAGTCAGAAGAAGGTGGTTAAATCGGGGCAAAAGGGTCATCGAGAATTGAAAAACTTAATGACTTCTTTGAACGTTGAGTATGGGTCAGCTAAGAGAAGGAGTATTAGTAGTGAGCGGGCTGTGGTGTTGTATCAATGAATGTGAAGATTATTTCTTGGAATGTTAGAGGGTTGAATGAGCAGGACAAAAGGCTTCGGGTCAGAAATTTGATTAGGAGTTGGAGGCCAGATATTGTATGTCTTCAAGAAACTAAAATAGAATTGATAACCAGAGTTGTGATTCGAAGTCTATGGGATGGCCAACATGTTGATTGGTCATATTTAGGTTCTTGTGGAGCTTCTGGAGGGGTGTTACTGATGTGGGACACACGGGTTGTGGACAAAGTGGAGGAAGCAGTGGGACGTTTTTCAGTTTCTTGTAAGTTTAAAAGTGTGGTAGATCAGTTTGTATGGGCATTTACTGGAGTTTATGGTCCTAATTTAGCGGTTGACAGAAGGTTTTTATGGGAGGAATTATTTGGGTTGAGGAATTGGTGGAATGTGTCATGGTGTGTGGGAGGTGATTTTAATGTGATAAGATTCCCTTCCGAACGTGCTGGTGCTACTGCGGTTACTGCTGCTATGCGTGAGTTTTCTGAGTTTATTTCAGAGCAAGGTCTGATTGATATCCCGTTGGAAGGGCGAACTTTTACTTGGTCTAATTCTCGTGAAGTTGCATCAAAGGCTAGGCTGGACAGATTCTTATTCTCTCCAGATTGGGAGGATAAGTTCCCTACTGTTTGCCAGCGAAGAATGTCGAGGCTCTTATCAGATCATTTTCCGATTGTCTTGGAAGGTGGATCCTTTGGTAGGGGCAGGAGGCCGTTTCGATTTGAAAATATGTGGCTTAAGGATGAGGGTTTTGTGGAAAGGGTGCAATCTTGGTGGGAATCTTATCATTTGCATGGGGCTCCGAGTTTTGTGTTGGCTAACAAACTAAAGCTTCTGAAACATGATTTGAAAAAAATGGAATGTAGAGGTTTTTGGTAATGTAGAAGAACGGGGGAAACAATTGTGGAAGGATCTTGGTGTTCTAGAGACTATTGAGGATAGTCGTGGTCTAACAGAAGAGGAAAAGTTGGAGTTGGAAAGGATCCGAGGGGAGTTAGAGAAAGCTTCTCTTTTGGAAGAAATTTGTTGGAGACAGAAATCTAGAGTTCTTTGTATTAGAGAAGGTGACAGGAATACTAAGTTCTTTCATCGTGTAGCCAATTCTCACAGGAGATTTAACTCCATTGATAGGCTTATGGTAGATGGAGAATTGTCTTCAGATCCGGAGGCCATAGCAGAGTGTATCTCTCGTTTTTATAGGCAGCTTTATTCTGAAAATGTGACCCTTGAAAATAGTCTTAATGCCTCATTTCTTGCCCTTATTCCTAAAAAGGTTGATGCTATGGAGGTTAAGGATTTCCGGCCAATTAGTTTAGTTGGTGGGATTTACAAGATTATTTCAAAGGTGTTGGCTAATCGGTTTCGAAGGGTTGCACATGGGCTTATTTCAGATTCGCAGAATGTCTTTGTGAAAGGTCGACAAATTTTGGATTCCATCCTAATTGCTGCTGAATGTATTGATAGTAGACTGAAGACAGGGATTCCAGGGGTGTTGTGTAAGTTGGATGTGGAGAAGGCGTATGACCATGTGAATTGGGGTTTTCTGATGTATATGCTCCAACGTTGTGGGTTTTCAGAGAAGTGGAGAAAATGGATAATGTGTTGCATTTCTACAATTAAATTTTCCATTCTGATTAATGGTAGTCCTTTGGATTTCTTTGGCAGCTCTAGGGGGATTCGGCAAGGGGATCCTTTATTCCCGTTGCTATTTGATGTTGTCATGGAGGCTTTGAGCCGTATGTTGGATGTGGCTGCAAATACTGGACAGTTGTCGGGATTTTATGTAGGTAATACGGCTGGTATTTCGATGATGGTGACTCATCTCTTATTCGCAAATGACACCCTTATTTTCTGTGATGCTATCCCTAATCAGTTAGTTATTTTAAGGGAGATATTGACTAGATTTGAGGAGGTTTCAGGTTTAAGAATTAATTTGGGGAAATCAGAGATGATTCCAGTTGGAGATGTGCACAATCTGGATGATCTAGTGGGATTATTAGGGTGTACGCATTCTTCCCTTCCTTTGAAATATCTGGGCCTTCCTTTAGGTGCAAAATTCAAGGAGCTCTCAGTATGGAATCCTATTTTAGAGAAGATGGAGCGGAGACTAGCAAGTTGGAGGAGGCTTTATCTATCTAAAGGGGGTAAGGTAACTCTTATTAAAAGTACTCTTTCCTCCTTACCTACTTATTTTCTTTCCATTCTTCCTATTCCAAGGAAGGTGGCTAATCGCATTGAGAAATTACAAAGAGATTTTCTTTGGAGTGGTATTAGTGGTGATTCTAAATTAAACCTGGTGAAATGGGCTGAGGTTTGTAGGCCTGTGCAAGTTGGGGGGCTAGGTATAAGACGTTTGAGAAGTTTTAACTCTGCCTTGTTAGGCAAGTGGTTATGGAGGTATGGTATAGAGACAGATGCTTTATGGAGGAAGGTTATAGAGGCGAAATATGGGAATGTTTGGGGTGGTTGGTGCACGAAAAAGGTGACAAGTGCATATGGTGTTAGCCTTTGGAGGTATATTAGAAGTGGCTGGTTGATCTTTTCTAAACTCCTACGGTATGAGGTGGGGGATGGTACTAGAGTGAAGTTTTGGAAACGTGGTGTGGGGATTGTACCCTTAAAGAGGCTTTTCCAGAACTCTATTGTCTTAGTAGGACAAGAGATGCTTCGGTGGCAAAGGTGATGGGTTGGCCTGGTGGGAGGACTCATTGGGATGTTAGATTTCATCATCCACCTCAGGATTGGGAGCAAGAATCTTTTGATCGGTTTATGGGCATTGTCTACTCTTCGACTGTGAGGGGGGTTGGCCCTGACAAAATTTGTTGGAAAACAGCTAGGAGTAGAGGTTTTGAGGTTAGAGGATTCTATCTTTCTTTCTACCCTCCTACTCTTACTTCTTTCCCTTGGAGAATGGTGTGGCAATCGAAGGTTCCTACAAGGGTAGCTTTTTTCTCATGGTCTGCTTCCTTAGGTAAAATCCTTACAACAGATAACCTTCGCAAAAGGCGTATTATTGTTCTTGATTGGTGTTATATATGTAAGAGGTGTGGGGAGTCGGTGGATCATCTTCTTCTTCATTGCCCCATAGCTTTTGAGTTGTGGTCTTTGGTGTTTTGTTTGTTTGGAATTCACTGGGTTATGCCACATAAGGTAATTGAGGTGTTTGAATCTTGGCAAGGTAAGTTTGGGCGTCACCGCAATATAGGCCTTTGGAGACTAGTGCCGCATTGTTTGATGTGGTGCATTTGGAGTGAAAGGAATGCTAGATGTTTTGAGGGATGTGAACAGTCCTTGCTAGAGATTAAATCTTTTTTCTGTCACACTCTCCTTGCTTGGAGTGTGGCTTTATCGCATTTTACTTGTTCTTCCATTCCAGTTTTATTTGATCATTGTAATTTTGTTTCTTGATTATTTCCCCCATAGTACATCCCCAATGTACTCGGGTTGGCTACTTTTTTAATAAAATTTTTCGTTATCTATCCAAAAAAAAAATACTCTTCCTTTATGGACCAAATATAGAAAAATGAAATAAATTTTCACATTTTCTTGTATTTGGTAGTATCAAAAAAGGTATCTAAAAGAGATTTTGTTTTTGGTCAATGAAAAACCCTATTAAAGTATGACTCATTTTGAAGAAAAAATTCTATCTCATTTTAAAGTCACTATTAAACTTAGAAAAATGAGATAGTTTTTCAAAAAATATAATTATGTTTTTTTTTTTTTTGGGAAAGCATTAAAGTCGAAACAAACATAGTCAAATATTACTGTAAGAATCTAAGACATAAATTCTAGTTTGTTATTCTTCATTTCCCAGCTGACTTGGATAAAGATAAACATAGGTTTACTTGTGTTCATCCAAAACCAAAAGTCCCTATCAAAAAGACTGACTTGCCCTACTAAAAAAGAAACATGGTTATTTATTGTACCTCTAGTAAAACTCACAATTCATATAAATAAATTAGACAAGCCTCAAAGGGGACAAGAATTTGACTGATCTACCCTTGGTTGCTAGAAAGCTCTCTACTCTAGTCTTCATATATCATGTACCTTTAGGATATTCCAAAGATCATACTTCTCACATAGTCACACCTGGGATATAGCTCATAGGAATTTAGAGGAAATGGTGAAAGCAGTGACTTATCGGCTCTTTTTGGCCTTCCTCTTCACATTCTCCCAAGCCAAGTCAATCATTCCTCAACCCCAGCAGTTCAGATCCTACAAGATCAACAATATCCAGGTATAAAAATACTCCTCAAAGATTCCCACATGGTGCTTTGATCTTTTTCTAAAAAGATAGATCCCTTTAGAGCAAGTCTTTTTTTCTTTTCTTTTTTTGGTTCAAAACAATGGACCTAGACAGACACAGGTTAACTTGAACAAAATTATTTTATTCCGGTAAAAAAACAAAAAAAAAAAGGTTATGTCACAATTTTTAAGTTATGCCTCTAAACTAATACTAATTTTCTTGTAGAATGTAAAGAGCTGCTCTTACACAGTATCAATAACGACAAGCTGTTCATCAACCAAATATACAAGGGATCAAATCAGTCTTGCATTTGGTGATGCTTATGGCAATCAGGTTCTTCTTAACTCACTGTACACATTACATACATTAGTATAACATAAATACATGTTTCTCTTCAATTTTATTTTATTTTTCTCTTTTGCCTAAATAGAAGTACATATACCTGTACATAAAATAATTCATGTATAAATGTAGATGAGTTCAACAGACCAAGTCTCTTATCGTCCAATAAAATATTTTGGATTTGAATCTCGCATATACCAAAAATTGTTTTGATTGATGGTAAAAGAGCAGTCATGACTAGGTATAGATGTATGTACATGACAATTTTGTGTACATTAATTTAAGTAGATGCATGTATATATGTCATGAGAATCCAGAATGGATAATTAATTAATTGTGTAACTCATTACTGTTTCTTGGATGTAATTACCATTTGTTTGATGATCAGGTGTATGCACCAAGACTGGATGATCCATCAACAGGAACGTTTGGGAGGTGCTCTAGAGATACATTTCAGATATTAGGACCATGCTCATACCAAATCTGCTATACCTTTACAGGAGTGGATTCGATGGTTGGATGCCTGAGAAAGTGACAATCTATGGTTATAACACCAAGTCTGCTACATTTTATTACAACACCATTCCTAATGATGTTTGGTATGGATTCAATCTTTGTAATGGAGCTTCAGTCAGTACAATATAGGAGGAGAAAGATGTTTCTCTCTATTTCATTTTGGGGCTTGTCAAAACTGGTTTCTGTTTGGTCTTTTGAACTTTTCTAGCCCTCTCTTGTCTTGGGTGCTTAATTAGTGACATATGAACAAAATAAATCATGAATAAAAGTGTTCATTATCATGCTACAATACAATTTCAACACAGTCTGGTTGTCATACTTTGAGTTTCTGTAATTTTTCATTGAGTATAATTTAAAAAGTTTGTGATATTGACCAAATAAAGAGTTATCATGCTTCTATCAAAAAAAAAAAAAAAAAAAAAAAAAAGGAGAGTTATCATGCTATCAACAAACCTCGTTGAATTATCTGCATTAATTTAGAACCCCATACAATTATTAGCATTAATTACTACAAGTACAAAGTGCATATAATATGTTTGCCACGCCACTACAGTAAGATTCTGTCCACTTGATAAATCTGATTTATATTCCACCCACCCCTAGGCCCTCGTACATGTGCGAAACCAGATATAAAGCCCATTGATATTGGGAAATGCAAAAAGGAAGTAAAATATTTTCTATGTAAATCATTTGTTTTTTTTTTTGTTTAGATGTTTGGTATAAGTTACATGCAAAATATTTCAAGCACAAACCATCAAAACTAGCAGCTCTAACCATCGAAACCATCAATGACCAGATTGTCGTTTTTGATGCAAGACTGGCAGCTCCTGTGACTTGACCCTTAGTATCGGCCATTTGAGTGGCAACTCTGACAATCAAATTGGCAACTTTGGCGACCGAATTATCGGCATTGGTTGCCTAGTCCATTGAATCGACGACCTAGCCACCAGATGAAGGGAGGACCACTGTTTGTGTTTGTAAATTATTTTACTATGTGTTTAAAGGTAAGACATTTTACAACTTTTTACAAATAATTTTAGGCTTAACTAAAAATATTTTTTACAAGTTTGACCACATTTTACATATAACAAAAACACTAAAAATGAGAAAATATTTACTTTTAAAAATCATCCAACCCTCTGCATGATTCAAAGGAAAGAGCTGATTTTACCCCTATGAACAAATCACAAACAAATTGCTCTCTTATGCTGAAGCTCAAATTAGACCTAAACCAACAAAAGTATCAGGTAATGTTTGGTAATGTTTTTAGCTTTCTATTTGCAGAAATTTGTTTTTAATAAATAAATAAAAGAACTTGGTAATTTGGGAAAAAAAAATTTCGAAAATAAAAAACAGATTTTATTTTTAGATCAGATTTTGTGTGTGTGTGTGTGTGTGTGTGTGTGTGTGTGTGTGTGTGTGTGTGAGAGAGAGAGAGAGAGAGAGAGAGAGAGAAGAAGAAGGAACTGATAGTACAATAGCTTTCTGAGACTATATATATATATATATTCAAAACCACAACTTGAACTAAGAACGAAACCACTGCCACAAACCCAACTAATTTAGTACCCTTAGTTTTTTACTATGGACATTTTGCTACTAATTCATCAATGGAAAGATTTCCATTTCGCCATTAACTTTTTACGGATCTACTGTTGTTCAAAGGCAGGAAGCTCTTAGACAGGTCATAAATCTTATATGAGAAGCAATAGGTTTAATTAGAGAAGCAATTTAGACAGGTCATAAATCTTTAAAATAACAAATAAATATTTAATTGCAAGCATGACCATATGCAAAAGCGTACACATATGGCTATATGGATAGAAATTTATGTTGCATTGTTTAATTGCTTCTTTTGAATATGGTTTGCACTTTATGACATAGACCTTAAACCAACAAATAATAACTCACAATAAAATTTGACATCTCTATCCATTAAAGAAATTAATTTCATCTTTAAGTAAAAATTACATGTATGACCTAATAAAAATAAAGGACCAAATATGTCAATGTAAATGAACCCAAATAAAAAACAAAACACGTGATTTATGAAAATCAGTTAATTTTTTTAATTAATTTGATCCTCAAAACTTTAATGGCATGCTTAATAAATGAGACCCAAATGGTATATTTAGTACAGATTTTCTAAGGAAATACACTAAACTTTTAGCACGGGTTCCATAGAAAATTAAATACTTTTTCCACAATTAAAATGCAAAATGGGTAATTTCATTAGTTAAGTGCTACCTCATTTTATTCCAGCTCAATTTTTGCCCCTGACTAGTTAAATTAAAGGGAATTTCATGATCTTAAACATAATTCCAAAATTAATCCAATCACATGGTCAAATTTCAATTAAAGATCAATTAAATTTAGCCAACTGCATTAAAATTGATAAAAGTTAACCAAAAAAAAAAGCGGTTTAACTATTAAAACCATGAAATCCTTTAATTTAGGACTAAAACTTCTAGCAAAATTTATAGCCAAAAAAACTGCATTATCACCAACTAGTACTGCCAATTGCATTCATGCTAAGAAATTTGTAAAGATACCACTCACCAAACTGCTAACACTATACTCGAACTTTGTCAATATTATGTTTACACTGATATGATTGTCATGTTGTTCTACTTCTATTAGGTGTAGACACCTCATTTTGTACCCCTTACGACTCGGGCCCCCATCCCCTAATGTCAACATTACTCTGAGGCTTAAGGTTGATTTTGTTGCAAAATCTGGTTTTGCATCTCATACAAAACACACAGCGGAAACAACAAAACACAGATTTACTTCATTCATGAGAGATAACATGTAACTTTGAATTCTAGAACAAAGAATAGAAAGCGTACCTTGATGTAGTGAAATTCAAAACCAAGACTTGAGAATACCTCTAATCAACATCTCAATTCCACATGGTGCCCAAGATGAGTGGTCTCTCAATTAGTCTTTTTGTACGTTGATTCTCAAAGGAAGTTCTTCTTCTTCTCCTTATAGAGAAAAATGTTTTCTTTTCTTTTCATCATACGTATATTCTAATTATCTAATTGGGTTAGCCTTTTGGGCCTACCCAATTGGGCTTTAGTTTGTGGCTTGAGATGGGACCAAAGGGAACAAATAAGACTAGCTCCAATGGATTTTAGGCTTATTTGTCAACTCTTGACAAGTCTAAAGTTACCATTAATTATATTTAATACCACTATATAAATATAATTGCACTCTAGGCCTTATTAATAAATTATATCCCAAGACTCTAATGATATCATTTGACCCCTCCATGAAATATCTGTAGTGAACAAAGTCATAATGAACTATCACTTTGTAAACAACTATTTTATCCTTGAGTACCCAGTTTAATCTTTTAGTTATTTATATTTATTGAAATCCAATTTCAATAAATATAAACTTTAGTAACTCCTTACTAAAGTGGGTGTCCTAAATAACCAGTTCCCATTAAACTTATCTCAAGGGGATATTTCGTGTCTCTATAAAAAGAGCTTATGGATTCCATTTTGAGAATATGTGTTCCCTCAACACTACGTGTGGTTACCCAACATACTGAGGTTTTGACCGTGAATATTAGATCTCACTCCTGATATATCAAAGTAATCTACATTTTATGATTGGGTTCATTATCCTCTCAGGATTGAGAGTCTATGAAATTAGAAGTCATGAGATTAATTATTCAGGTGACAGTTGTTGACTGAATAATTAATCTCACAGAGGTCCAGTTCAATATGTCTTAACACTTATGACATATCAACACATCAACTAGAAGTCTCCACTTTCATAATCAAGACAAACTATCTTAGTTGATGTGTTATAGTCTTCACAGATGAAACACCCAATTTCATCACCGACTACGAATTACGTTTTGAGTTTACAAGGAAATTGTGATTTATATCTTCTGTGGCTAAATCACATACAATGCATCTCAAGGACTATGATAATGTCCCATTAGTTCATTTATAAATAGTCTTATATAATTAAAATTTTTAATTATTTATGACATGACAATAAATTGGATTTTATGGCATAAACCCCAACAGATTTAGGGCCCAATCTTGTAAAAATTGACTTGAGAAATTATTTATGGAGAAAATAAAATTATTTATGGAAGAATAAACCTATTTTTGGAAAAGAAAGATTGTTGGAAACCCTAAGTGTATGTACTCATACACGCGTATGCTCACACACACTTGAAGAATGAGTACGCATACTTAGGGTATGCACACACATACCTCGAGCATGCGCACGCAATTAGGGTTCCAGAATTATATGAATGGAAAGTTTTTTGCATTTAAATCTGTGTCAAACAAATCCCACATCATCTCGGAGCTGCCCCACACCCTTATTTTACCACTATATAAAGCCATAAAAGGCACTTTTTCAATGGGAAGGCAAATATACGCAAGATTCACTAGAAAATAGTGAATCAAATAGGGAATTTTTTACAAAACATCCTCAAGTCAAGTTTTATTTGGTTGGGACCTATTTTAGTCTTGGCTTTTGAGTTCTAAAGCTTACTATTTTATTGTTGATTAGATTGATTGAAGGGAATGGTCAAATCAAGCACTAGTTCTTGTGTTGAGGTATAGTTTCCAACTTTGGTTCTTCACTTTTTCTTTGTTTTGTTGTTTGTTTATATGTTTTATATGCTTTAATATGTTTTATATGCTTTAATATGTTTTAATATGTTCATGTTAGTTTAGGTTTATTTTGTGTTTGTATTAGAAGCATGATAGGTTGTTAGTTTTCTTATTTTCTTCTGTTTTCTTTGCTGAGTTGTTGGGTTTAGGGTTCTAGGCATGTATTTGTACGCCTTAGGGATGGCAATTTTTCCCCGCCCCACTTAACCTACCCCTCCCCGCTTCGCCCTGCACGGGTTTTCCCCGCCCCGCAAAGGTGTTAGGGCGGGGATGGGGTAAGATTTTAGCCCCGCACCACGGGGTGGGGCGAGGATGGGTTTAAACTTTTTAGACCCGCCCCGCCCCGTGTTTATAAGGGTTATAATTGTAAATTTTTCATAATCTAATACTCTACTATTTAAACAAATATATCAATATTAGCTTATTTTATTTTACCTGATGTGGTTCTCTACCTTTATTTTGTTATGCGTTATACTATGAGATTTTTTATTTTTTATTATTTTTTATGGTTGTCTTGTTAAACACTTATATATATTATTCAATTTTTTCTAAAAATTGATTTAATTTGATGAGATAAATTTAGTTGTAATTTCAAGTATATTTTTATTAATGAAATAGGTTTCATTAAAAAAAATTGTTCTATTTGTAGGGCAAATTAACAAAAAGTAGAGTTTTATGGGGTGGGGCGAGCTTCACGGGACCCCAAGGGGTGGGGATGGGGTGAGAAAGTTTTCCCCGTCATGTGGGGCAGGGCGAGGATGGGGCAAGACAAAACCATGCAGGGCGGGCACAAAGACCCCATCCTTCGGCCCCGCCCTACCCCATTGCCATCCCTAGTATGCATGCTTTATGCATGCGTATGCATACAATTGGGATGCGCATGCATACTCATGTCCAGAAACCCTAAATCACTTTTTTCTTCTTTTTCTTTTGTTTTCCTCTTAATGTTTGGCCTCTGTTTTAGTATACCTTTCTTATTTTAAGCCTCTATTCACCTGCTTTAACATGTTTTGTTCTTTTAGTGATCAGATCTTGATTAGGGTTTTGTTGGTTGGATACCATGAACATACATATGAATATGAACATGCATTGAGATTTTGAGTTTTGAGTTGCTTAATATGCTTGGTTGAATATCATGAGTTTGATGCTTGGATATTTAGATGTGTTTACTCTGATCTGCCTTTTGATGCCATTGTTTTGTTGGTTTGTGTTGAATACCATGATAGATGAATGCTAGGCTTAGGGACGATATGCCATGTTTTCTTGCTTTAGATGCATGTTAGAATGTGTGTGAGTTATAAGACCCTTTAATGAGACTAAGATTTGGACCACAATGAGTGGAGGCTAACCCACAGGCCGGGTGGGGTTGGGTTTTTAACACCTTCCCATCCCCATACGTAAATTCCAGACACGTGCTCTGGTAAATATCAATCCTTCCACAAGGGCGCTATATTTATGGTTCCTAGACCTAATTTAGGTGGCAACTCCATTTACACCCTCCGTCATGGTCCACCCTAAGCGAAGGCATACTTCTCACGAGAAGCTCAAAAGCTCGTCACAGGCGCTTACGCCCATATTAGGCCATGATAGAGTGTTGCCTTAAGAGTAAGGAAGCTCTGCCCATATAAGCAGGTACGCTTTCCAAATTCCACCTCACTATGACATGACCATGCATACATACATATATTACAATATTTTCATATTGTTATGTGTAGGGGCCTTTTGTATTTTTGGGCTAAGGCCCTTTCTATTGTGGGTCAAAGAGTTGGGCCAAGCCTACTATCTTTGCAGGACCATGCTAAAGGGCCAATTTGTGAACAAGACAAACATCCTAAAAGAAAGACAACAAGTAATATATGTATATATGTGTGAGCGCATGAATATATATATATATATATATATATATTTGTTACGGCAGAAAGATTAGTCAAAAGAACCATTAGTAATTAAACGTAGTTAAAGCAGCAGAATGTAAATAATAAGTCTCCCACAGGAAGTGAACTAAAGAGAGCCCAAATCCCAACCTGGACAACCTTATTACTAAATTAAACCATAAAGTTGTTCATTTTAGAGAATGGGTCTAGATAGCTACTTCTTGTTTTGTTGGGATTACAAATAGTGAGTTTGTTACATAAAGAAGGGAAAAGATTTCCTATTGATGCATGCTATTTCTTTTGTGATCACTCTTCTACCTTTCTAAGTCTTACTTCACTCTCTCTTTTTTCTTTCTTATTTCCTTTTCAATTCTCTATGTTTATTGCCTTAGTCGATGTCCCTCTTCCTCTTATGGTTATTTTTCCTATTTATATTGAATCAAGCCTACATGATTTCTCCCTATTACCCTTATTACTCACCAACCATTTTTGTCTACTGTGAACACCCCTCAGAAGTGCCCACCACCCTTCTGGCGGTTCGGCCTCTACTACATCTGGGCATGCTCAGTGTTTTCTCTCTCTTCCAATACCCATCCCACAAAAAATTCTTATCCATTCCCTTCTACCGTATATCTTTCTCTATCCTTTGCTGGGTAAAACCTTAGGTCTCTCTCTACCTATCTCTCTAGCATGCATCCAATGGTCCCAGCCGATTTACTACCTATTTTGGGCCAAGATGCCTTCCCAGCAGAGCACTTCCTAAAAGAGGTCCTGGCTGGATACCGGAAATAGACTTTTTCCCCCCTCCACCAAACCACACCCTTTGTAATTCTCTTGACCATGGGTCCACCTCCCTTGCATTGGCTGGGTACAAATTGGTGGTGCTTCGACCGTAGCATTATTGTCTTATTACTTCATGTTTTGTCTTCTTCCTTTCCCATGCAATTTTTGCAGCTGCCATTGGATGTTGTCTCATTTTATTCTTTTTTGAAATTAATTCCCTTCACACATGTTTGCCCCTCATGAAAACAATGTGGGCTTGTCTCATCTTCCCCTTTTGGGCCCATGGATATCTCAAGGTATTCCCTTTATTATTTTCTTCTAACTCCTGTTGGGCCGACCCATTTGGCCTTTTTTTTTTTCCTCTTCCCTTCCTCTTGGAGCCAATCAAGGCCTATTTTCTTCTCTCTTGGAGAGGGCCATCTCACCGTGGTTGGCCCTTTCCTACTACTCATGGGCCATTGTAATATATTCCTTACTTTTTATGGGTATTCTTTGTTGTGAAATTTTAAAGTACTCGCAAGTGTACGAACTATACTGAAGTATAGTTTGACAAGAACAAGATCGAACCCACAGGGACTTGAATGAATTTAGGAAAATTAATTAAACCTTAACCAAATTAATCCTAATCTAGTTTAATAAAAATTGGTTTTCTGAGATTAAATAAACTAAGCAAATAATAAAATTAAGAAAATAGTTAAACTAAGCAAAAGATATAAAGCAATAAAAAGATGCAAACAATCAATAGAAAAGAATTAAGGTTTTGGAATCCACCTTGTAAGTCATATGAGCATATATTTATGATCATTAATTTTTTCCAACCACTACATGATAATCTAGAAATCAATCTTGCTATCATGAAAAATATCATCATTAAAACTTATGTTTAAAAATCTAACGCATTTTCTTCTTTACTTCTTAAGTATAAAATCAAATCATCAATTGTATCCATAGCCAAACAAATCACAAGATATATCCAATTCTAAAAATCAAATCATAAATTGTATCCATTAACAGAAAAATCACAAGTGATATCCAATTTTATAATCAAGAATTAATAAACCAAGCATTCAATTAATTAAGATAAATCCTAAATCATGAGAAAAACATGATTGAACTCATATCTAGAATCCCATCTTAGTCAATTGATATGAAGCAAGAACAATTAAAATCATTAAAGAACAACTATTGTGGGAAAAATCAAATCGCATAAATATTACTGATAATCCTTAACAAGATTTCATCCTCAACCCTAATTATAAATTTAGCTACTCATGGTAATTGAAGGAAATCACAAAAATAAAATACTAAACATTAAACTAGACAAATAAAATAAAACTAATTGTCATGGAAGAAAACCAAAGAAGTAGCCGCACTCTCTATGTTCAGCCCTCAGCCCTAGCACTAGCCTCGGCCTCCCCTGAATTTTCCCTAAAGAGCCTTTAAATAGGTCAAGGAATCCTATTATAAGTTGAATTCCCGTTTGGAGAAAATCCCAGATTTTTAGGCTTCAATTTACCGACGATTTTGGCCCATTTAATATCTGAATTATGATTTTTGGAAAACTACAAAGTTATATCCCTTTAAGTTAACGTTCCAGCCCAACTTGAATCATCTCAATTGGAAATCTAAGCCGAAAGTTATGCCAAAAATACTAACTGATGTGCAGGCTGGAATCCTAATCCGAATTGGACTTGGATTTGATGCAAATTTCATTTGATTCCTTACTCTAATTAGACTTAAATTTAATTGGGTTGGCCTTCTTTAACTTTATCATGGCCCTTGTAAAAGTAAAGTCCATTAGCTTTCTTCTTTGCACAAATCCGCTTATTTAATTCCATTCTCCTACAAAAGACAAATTCATGCAGAAAGATTCAATTAAGCTCAAAATTGATTATTCAGCATCATTCCAAAACCAAATATAAAATGCATGAATTAATTCAAAATAAGTATGATAATGCTTTCTACCAATGATATAAATATGCAAAATTAAGCTATTATCAATGCTCATCATTCCTTTTCTTTGGGCCTTAGGGACATGGTCCTATTGTCCCTGCCATTATTTCTTAGTCTTTTCTTTCTTTCTCTTGGTTTAATTTGGGCTTTTCTGTCATTGGGCCCTTGTTATCAAAAATGGGTATTGACATTGTGTATACCCCTCTATAAAATTATAGTCTTGCATACATGCATCCTCCCATTTCTCATGATCTCTTCAGCCAATGATGAAATTCTATAGCTATGCTACCAAAATTATTTCTTAACCTTGGTTTCATGATTTTCCATTAAAAATCAAGTTTTCAAAAACTCTTTTTAAAAAAAAATAATAATAATTTAAGCAATTATGCTGTGAAAATCCTATCTCAAAATTGATTCCCTAATCTCCATTAAAAAAAAAAAAACCGATCTTCCAAAACTTTCTTTTTAAAGCAATTATGTTGCCAAAATTATATCTCATTAAAAAATTTTGACCTTCCAAATTTCTCTTTTCAAAGCACAATTTTTTTTTTCAAAAATTCTATTTTGATTTTGGTTTAAAGGTTTCCCCTTTTTCAAAAAGCCTTCGACTAATGAAATCATGAAGGAGGTTCTCCTCTATGTAATCACTTTGTTCAAACCTCATCAATCAAATAACCACATTATTCACAACAGAATGATGGGATCTTAAGGATGGCTAGGACCTCCCATCATAACGTGGGAAACATTGAGATTTTCAGTTTATCTCAACATTAATTCTTATAAGTCACGGGTTTCTCAATATGGTTTTTAATCAAAACCATTTTTTCCCCTTTAAAATCAAGATCCATCAGTTTTCTACTTCATCTCCATATTGTGCATCTATTGCTTTATGATATGGTGCATATTGGTATACAATTAATTAATCTGATGCATAATACACAACTAGGGTCTAAACTACATGTTCTATTTCTTCTTATAATTGAACCTAATTCCCCAAATATGGCTCATAAACATAATTTCTTACACAATATTTCAAAATGAACCTATACATTGACTAGTATATTGTACATATGCCTAAAAGAAGTTACAATAGTTTACAACAAGGAAAAAAAAGTACCAAAACAGATAATTATTAATCAAAGTGGGATAAAAGTGGAAGGACAAATGATGATGAAGGTTCACCGATTTCTAAACTTGAGCTTGATAAAACAGGAATGTCATTCCAAGGCCCCATTTCTTCATTTCTAACACAATCAAATTCTTCAAAATTTGGTTGATCAGAATAAACTTTTTGAACTCCCTCCAACTCCATCACAATCTCTGTCATCGTAGGTCGTTTCTTTCCATTCAAGTGCAAACATCTTTTTGCAAGGTTAGCAATTGCCATGACTTCATGTTTATTACCGTCCTTCCTTACTTGAGGATCAAGTATATCAAAAAGACGGTTCTCTTTTATTGAATGAATGAAGTATGTAGATAAATTTCGATCTTCTTGTGATCTTGTTGAAGAAACTGGTTTTTCTCCCGTTAAGAGCTCAATAAGGACTACTCCAAAACTATAAACATCACTTTTTTCTGTAAATTGGCTTGTTTGAAAGTATTCCGGATCCAAGTACCCAAAAGTACCATATACCAGTGTGGTTACATGAGTTTGGTCAATGGCCACTGATCTTGAAGTTCCAAAGTCTGCTACTTTTGCTTTATATTTTTCATCAAGGAGTATATTTGAAGATTTTATATCTCGATGGTAAATGGGAAGTGAAGCTGCTGAGTGTAAGTAAGAAAGAGATCCTGCAACTTCTGTGGCAATCCTTAAGCGCATATCCCATGTTAGCAATGGAAAATCTTCATTCTCTTCATGAATGTATTGAAAAAGTGTCCCATTGGGAATGAATTCATAAACTAACAAAGGAACTTCTGTCTCTAAACACCACCCAAGTAGTTTGACCACATTTCTATGGTTGATTTGGGAAAGAATGATAATCTCATTAATGAATTGTTCAAGATTCCCCTTATCCACCGTGTTGCACTTTTTAATTGCCACAATTCTTCCATCAACTAACATACCTTTATAAACTGTACCTTGCCCACCTTTACCAAGAATTCTGTTTTTGTTAAAATGATCAGTCGCATTTTCTAACTCCTTTGAATTGAATAATTTTGTCTTTTGAACATTGTTGTCATTTGAAGATAACTGTTGTAATAATAAACCACCATTCCTTTTGAAGAATTTTTTCTTGAGCTTGATTTTGTTTCTTTTCTTTATGATTTTGCACAAGCACCATGTAATAGTGAATAGAAACAATGCCCCAAGGCTTGAACAAATAACTGCACAAATCAAGAAAATTAAATAGAAATATCACATCAACCTAAATTCGGATTATGTAAATTTGTGAGCAAGTGTAAAATAGATTTGAAGAAAAGTACAATGAATTGGAAATATCTTTCTCACGCGTTTTAAAAAGAAGTTACTATTTTTTTTCTTTTTTTACATTAATATTTTCTCATAATATCCTAGAATATAAATTGGTGTTAACTACTAATTAATTTCTTAGGAAGAATAAAATTTATTTTTTTGTTTTATGGAAATATTTTTTATACATTAAATTTCTTGTTAGGTTCTTGATTTTTCATGCAAGTCTATTGCGTTTTAAGGGCCTTATGAGCGCAACAAAAATTTCCCCGTTGCATGGCTCCAGCTAACTTTGCAACATGTACCTGACAGGCCTACCTTACTGTAAAAATCTATATTATAATAGATTCAAAAATCTAAATTAAAATGAAGAATTATGCAACTTTATAGACAGAAATTGTCTTTTCAAGATATATATATATATATATATATATATATATAGTCAAAGTTGAGAGAAAATCTAATTAAAATTTTAATTGGAGTCTAATTTTGCGTCACGTGTCTTATTTAATTTTTAAATTTCTGGGTCAAGTAAATTATTAGGTGCAAAAATCAAAGAGTCTAAATTCAATTAAATTCTAAATTGAATTTTAATTTGAGTTCAATTTTTCGCCATATGTCTTATCTAATTTTTAAATTTTTGTAGAAAGTAAATTATTGAATGCAAAAACTAAAGAGTCTAAATCCGATTAGATTCTAAATCATATATTTATATAAAATGAGAAACTATTACATATTAGATTCTAAACCATTATATTTAACTTACACATTTTTTAAGCCATGAATTTCTAAAATAAGTAATGGTTTCTCTTTTTATATAAACTAGCATGTAACTCCATGCATACGCATAGATGCATATAAAATTAAACAAAACTTTTATTATAAAAATATAAATAATTAGTCAAATTAATTTTTTTAAAAGCATGTAACACATGCATTCATGCATACATATAGATATATATAAAATTAAACACAATTTTTATCATAAAATATAGATAATTAGTCAAATTATATTTTTAAAGTAAACGTAATTAGTCACATATTAAAATTCTTACCTAAATTTAATACTACTTATGATCATTTTTTTTCCTGTGGTGATTTTTGTTATGTGGTGATTGTTATTTTTTGAGAAATATGTTGTGATTTTTATTGAGTATATATGATTTTTTATTTTTATTTTACAGTTCATTAACATTAGATTCTTAGTATTTTGCACTCATCAACTCACTTGACACAAAAATTAAAAAAACTTAAGTGGACACATGGCATAAGCTTAAGTGGATAATTATAGTGTAGTTCTCACATAAATTTAGACACATGACTCAAAATTGGATTATAATTTCAAATTCTAATTCAATTTTTTCTAAGGTTTACCTATTACTATATATATATATATATAGATGACTTATAAATTTGATTTTTTTTTTTTTATGGTTTATTATATTGGACTTCTCGTTTTTTACACTAAATTAACTAATTTTTTTGGAATGTTTTGACACAACTTTTATAGGAAATGAAAAAAGATGTCAAAACATTAATAACTTTTTTTTTTTCTTTTCCCATAAAACTTTTTTTAAATTAATTATTAACCAATGCCCTAAGGGCATTCGTTAGCATTTCCCATTCAATTTACACTAAATTAACTTACTTGACACAAAATTCTAAAATTTATATTAAATGAGACATATGGCGCAAAATTAGACTCTAATTGAATTCCAATTTGAAATTTAATTGGATTTTGTTCATTAATATTAGATTCTTAGTATTTTGCTTATTAACTCACTTGACACAAAAGATTAAAAAACTTAAGTAGACACATGGCACAAGCTTGGGTGGATAATTATGGTATAGTTCCCACATAAACTTAAACACATGGCGCAAAATTGGATTATAATTTCAAATTTTAATTCAATTTTTTCTAAGGTTTACCTATTAATATATATATATATATATATATATATATATTACTTATAATTTTGAATTTTTTTAGTTATATGATTATGTTTTTTATGCTTTATTATATTGGACTTCTCGTTTTCTACATTAAATTAGTTAATTTGGCATAAAAATTTAAAAATTTAAATTAGATGAGACACGTGGCACAAAATTAAACTCTAATTGAAATTCAATTTTTATACTAAATTAACTTACTTGGCACAAAATTCTAAAATTTAGATTAAATGAGACATATGGCGCAAAATTAGACTCTAATTGAATTTCAATTTGAAATTTAATTGAATTTTCTCTCTGCTTTACCTATTATTATTATTACTATTATTATATATATATAAATATATATATATATATATATATAGACTAGTATGTAATTCATGCAAACACATGGGTGCATTTATAATTAAAAATAAATTTTATTATATATATAAACAATTAGTCAATTTTTTTAATTTAAAAAATAGCATGTAACACATGCATAAGTATGGATACATTTAAAATTAAACACAATTTTTTTCATAAAAAATATAAATAATTAGTCAATTTTTTTTTAAAGTAAACGTAATTAATCAGATATTAAAATTCTTATCTAAATTTAATACTACATATGATCATTTTTTTTTTAATTTTTAATAAAATAGAACGTATGATGATCTTTGTTATGTGGTGATTTTTATTGAGTATATATGATTGGTTTTTTTTTTTTTTTAATTATAGTTCATTAATATTAGATTCTTAGTATTCTGTACTTATTAACTTACTCGGCTAAAAGATTAAAAAATTTAAGTGGACACATGGCAGAAACTTAATTGGATAATTAAATTTAGACACATGGCACAAAATTGGATTCCATAAAAATATAAATAATTAGTCAATTTTTTTTTAAATGGTAAACGTAATTAGTCACATATTAAAATTCTTATCTAAATTTAATACTACTTATGATCATTTTTTTTCTAATTTTTAATAAGAAAGAATGTGTGGTGATCTTTGTTTTGTTGTAATTTTTATTGAGTATATGAGATTGGTTTTTTTTTATTTTTATTTTATTTTATAGTTCATTAATATTAGATTCTTAGTATTTTGCACTCATTAACTCACTTAGCACGAAGATTAAAAAAAATTAAGTGGACATATGGCACAAACTTAAGTAGATAATTATGATATGGTCCCCACATAAATTTAGACATATGACGCAAAATTGGATTTTAATTAAACTTTTTTTGAGTTTTGCCTATATATATATATATATATATATATATGATTAAGAATCTAATTGGATCTAGACTCTTCAGTTTTTGTACCCAATAATTCACTTGCCACAAAAATTAAAAAAATTAGTTAAGACACATAACAAAAAATTGAACTTCAATTAAAAATTAAAAATTAAAATTAAAATCGAGACAAAAATTAAAATTGAACTTCAATTAAAATTTAAAAATTCAACTTCACTTGACACACAAATTTAAAAATTAAATGAGACACATGGTGCAAAATTAGACTCTAATTTAAAATTTAATTGAATTTTCTCTCAATTTTGGCTATTAATATTATATATATGTAATTGTAATTGTTTTTAAATGTACCCGTGTATAGGCTTGAGTTACACACTAGTATTAAATAATAGACAATCATATTATGATTTAGTACATTTTTAAGTAAATAAATAAATAAAAAAAGGCATGTAAGAGTGATGAGTAATGCAATTCTGCTAAAAGTCTGAAACTATAAAATTATAAAATGCATGGTTTATCTTTTAGTGATATATTGCGAAAAGAACAAAACTTAAAGTACTTCTTCATCTTCTAAACGTACATAAATTTAGTTTGGGAACAGCTTATTTTAGGTGAAACTAATTTTTTTTTTTTTTTTTTTTTGGGTGAAAGTAAGGTAGATAAAGCTAAAAGCTAGGTTACCATAACTTTTGAGTGGAGTTGTGGTGTGCTTTTGTGTTAGAATCCCTTTCTCTCTCCCTTGTGTGTGTATGTGTTTGTTTCTCAAAAAAAAAAAAAAAAAAAAAAGTTAAAAGCTAACTAAAATAGTATAGTGGGGCCTATGAATAGTACTAAAAAATACAATGGGAGCCATGAATAATAGCAAAAATAAGTTAAATAGTAGTAAAAATAAGCTAAATAGTAAATAAATAAAAAATAAAAAAATTGCATTTTTTAGCCAATGCTAAACACAACCTAAAAGGGCATAAAATATAGTTTTTTTTTTTTTTTAATCTGTTCTAGCTCAGAATGGTAGGATACCCAAGTGGCCAACTCATTCCCTTCCATGATCCATTAAGCTAAGTAAAACCAATAAACTAAAAGTACAATTCTATTTGCCAAGTAAAAACAAAAATTCAAATCCATACAAAAAATTAACTAAAAAAATTCTATGCTAATGAATGGATGTTAGAATTATATATCACCATAGAATCTATATATATATAATAGGTAAAGCTGAGAGAAACTCATATTAGAATTCCAAATTAGAGTTCCAATTTTGCGCCATGTGTCCTAAATTATTTATTTTTAAAGAGTTTTATTTTTTAATTTTAGAATCAAATGTAGGACCACATCATAAATATTCATCCAAGTGAGTTATTATTAAGTACAAAAACCAAAGAGTCTAGAATAGATGAATCAAAAAAAAAAAAAAAAAAAAAAAAAAAAAAAGTGTTTCACAATCATTAAAAAAAAAAAATGACAATTTACATTTTATACCTAATAATATCCTTACAAATTTTTTTAAAGAGTTAACAAAATATAAAAATGGCTATCAATATGTATCTTATTGTATATTTTTAAGCGTATCCATACATATGTATGGGGTTACAAGCTAGTTACAATAATGGATGAAAATTTGTGTATAGTCCCTCTTGTCAAGGACTTATGGTATAGTGCTTCTCTATCACGTAACTATGATCTAGTTTTTATTTTTACTTTATTTATTTTTCAAATTTATAACTATAATTTATGCCAAGTGCCTTCTAACTCAATTGGTTGAGATTGTTTTGTGTTTTCAAGATATCCAAAGTTCAAATCTCACATTTCTTGTTGTAGCTAAAAAAAAAACAAACAAACAAACAAAACAAAAAACAAAAAACACTGAAGGCATTTTACTTTTGATAAACCTCGTGATATTGGGTCATATAGATTATTGAAACCTCACAATTTTACACATAATTATTTTAATATATACTTTTAAATTGATTTTGAATTCTAATATATATTTAATCTATCCATTAGAATTTTGGCACATCATATTTTCTATAAATGCTAGAATATATAATTTTATAAGTAAATAAATTTAAAATTGTTGATACCCGTTTTTGATAATATAGACATAAAGGCCCAAACCAAACCAAGAAAAATGAGGGAGAGATTAGAGAATAGAAGCAAAACAATAGGGTCATACCCCTAAGGCCTAGAAAGTGAATAAGCATGGCACAAGCAGGGGCCTAAAGAGAAAAAAAATACCTATTAAGAACAAGGAATAGAAAACATTGGCCCATGGGCAATGTGAAAGATTCAGTCATGGGAAGATGACCCTCTTCAAGAAATAAGAATGGCCCTTGAATGGGCTCAATGAGGAAGGAAGGAGGAAAAATGCCTAATAGGCCAACTCGACAGGAATCAATGAAAAGCAATAAGGGAAAGTCCTTAAAAGGCCCATGGGCCCAACCTAGCAAGGTAAAATGGGGCAAGCCCAACAAGCCCACATCATTCTCCATAAAGGATGGATGCAAGTGGGAAGCCTCAGCCTCGACGAAGAATAAAAGGGACAAAAATCAAATAACAGCAGCAGAAACTGCGTGGGAAAGAAAGAAGGCAAGGAGCACCACCAACTTATACCTAGCCAATGCAAGGAGGGTAGGCCCACGCCTAAATGGATTATAGAGGATGTGGTTTGGTGGAGGGGGGGAAAAGAGCTTATTTCGGTATTCTGCCATGACCTCTTTTGGGAGGTGCTCTGTTGAGAAAGCATCTTTACCCAAAATAGGTAGTAAACCGGTTGGGTCCACTTGGTGCATGCTAGAGGGATTGGTATAAAGAGACCCAAGGTTTTACCATTCAAAGGAGACAGATAGGTACATGGTAGAATGAAAATGGGTGAGAATTTGTTGTGGGATATGTAGTGGAAGAGAGAGAAAACATTGCACATGCTCAGAGGTAGTGGAGGTTGAACCTATACAACAAGACAGGTAATGGGCGCCTCTGAAGAGTGTTTGCAGTAGACAAAAATGGTTGGTGAGTAATGAGAGTAAAAGAGAGAAATCACAAAAACTTGATTTGGTGTATAAATAGGAATGGTACCCATAAGAGGAAGAAGGATATTGACCTAGGCAATCTAAATAGGGAACTGAAAAAGAAAGAAGAGAGAAATGGGAAAGAGTGAAGCGAGACTTAGAGAAATAAAAAGAGTGAACATGGCAGAAACAAGATGCATGAATAGTCAAATCTTTTGCCTCCTTCACATAATAAACCCACTCTTTGTAATCTCATCGTACAAAAAGTAGCTATCCTAACCTATCCTCCAAAATGTATAACTTTATGGCCTAATCTGGTAAAAAAGTTATATAAGTTGGGGTTTAGGCTGTCTTTAGTTCACTTTTTGTGGAGACTACATTTTTATATATTATGATTCTACTTCTTTATATATACATTTATACACACACACACACACACACATTGCTTGTTGTTTTTTTTCGGTGTCTTATCTTGTGTACGGACTAGCTCTGAGCAGATCCTACGGAGATAACGAGTCAGGCCCAACTCTCCTACCTACTACAGAATGCCTTAGTCCAAAAGCATAAAAGGCCCTTACAAAAATTAATTCTATCTAATTCCTAGAATATATAGTTCTGTATACAAACACAATCATAAAAAAACAAATTCTTATTAAGATCTACTATAATTTTCGACTTCAATACTTAAGATAAAAAAAATTATATCATACTATATAAATTATCATTCATTACATAGATTAACGACTAATCTATATAATAACTAATAGCCGAAACATTTGACTTTTTGTTGATCGTGCCTCATTGCATCATGTGGCTACATAAATTATTAACACGTCTGTATTTAAAAACACTAAACAATTGTTTCTTTTGGGATTTTAACTTACTATTTAGTTCAATTCATTTCACAAGATATTAACTTGAACAATTGTGTTTTTTCATTTTGTTGATTCAATTTTCAGTAACTAACTAACTACATAAGATATATATATTTAAACAAAAAATTGTTATTGAGAAGAAAACATAAGTAAGGCGTAAGGAGAGAAAAAAGAGTAAGAAATTTGAGGGCACTACAACCGTCAAGCAAGCATAGGCTAGCAACCCACAACCGGAATTGGAATTGGTAAAGGTATTCTGAATAGACAAATTTAGATTTGGTAATTTTGGTTAGATTGATCTAACAATGTCTGTGATGATTTTAGATTTTTGGTCTCTCTCTTCTTTTTGTTTTTTCTTTGCCTTCAGATTACTTCTTCTTCGTTTTCACCGGCATCCATCGGTGTGTTTTGCTCTACATCTTCTTCTATACTTTCTCCCTCCCTCTCTCTCTTATTGTTTCTCTCTTTTTCATGTGAAAGTTGAAACTAGACTCCTCAGTAAAAGACATGAAGCATTCAAATCTACTTTTTGACAAACGTGTAGCCATCGAAAAAGGATAATACAAAATTTTGATTAAAAGATAAAGTAGAATGAAATATGATAAGACAAAAAAAGGAGGAAATAGGTGGAACTGTGGAAGAGATAAACTAAAACAAGGAAAAAAAAAATTAAATTAAAATAATAGTGAATGCCTGGAGCCATGGAGGACAATAAATGAGAGTTGAAATATGGGCAGATTGCAATATTAGAAAGACACACATTAGGATTAGGATTAAAAAAAAAAGTATCAAAGTAAAATTCAAAACCAAATAGAAAAAGAAATCCCTGTCTCTTTAGGACGTTTCCTATATATATATATATATATATATATATATACTAAGTACTCTCTTTCTCTTTGAGTGTTCTAATCTCTCCGTCGAGGTAAAAATTCTCTCATTCACGCTTTTGTTTTTGAAATAGTTTTGGCATATTTTGATTACAGCTTTAGCTTCTTTGTTGGTTGTTTATTTCAATTTTGTTCATTTTTGGTGTTATTTTTATTTTTATTTTTGGTGTGAGTGGATCTAGGGTTTAACATTTGTATTCAAAGCTAATGTCTCTCTTTATATTTTCTTTGTAAAGATTTTATTTTGTTTTGTGCCTATGACTATTTATGGTTCCTTTTCATTGTTTAGAATTTAGAACCAATAAATCTTGATGCAATTTTTCTCTAAATAAATAAAAATCAAACCAAACCAAAATTTTTGGGATGGTGCTTTGATGTATACTTATAAAATATTGACTTTTTGTTAAGGATGACTCTAATTTGCCATTTAAGTTTTTTTTTTTTTTTTTTAAATCTCTACACTTTTATTTATTAAATTTTATGTTAGAATATGTTCATGAACGACGATTTTTAGAATATGTTCATGAACAGTGAGGTTTTGAGGTTTGTAAGATTTTTTTTTTTTTTTGAGAAACATATTTGTTGTTGAAGTTTGTGAAAAGTATTTGGTTTTGATTTTTTTAAATTACCATGCAAATATGTAGATTTGAATTTTGATTTAAATTATGAAATTTGTTATTGGTAATTCCTCTCTTTTTGTTAAATATGGTCATGAAACAAGTTATAATTAATTGATTGATGGTCAATGTGATTGAGCAAGAATTTAATATCACTTTACTGTCAATTCATTAATATTAGAGGGTCTCTCTCTCCAAAAAAACAATGGTCAATTTAGTTTGATTTTTAGACAATTTCCTAATTATATAGAAATTTTTTTTGAGAATACTAAATATTTTTAACAAGAGGGGAGAAGGTCATAAAGAAACTTACAGTGATCTATATCCAAATATAGATTGTGTTTAAGTAGGATATATAACAATGTATAAAGAATAGATACTATAGGCAAATATTATGCACCTCTCTGCAAGTTAATATATGAACTTAACTGAAAATTGACATTATTAATATTATTATAAAAAATGTAGAAAAAGTGCTTATTAAGTATTTATTTTAGAGGATACTTAAATTACATGAATTTTAATACATTCTAATACCATACTTTTGTGAATAATTTATTTCGGATCTTACTTTTAATAGTTTTCCTGTGCATCGCACAGGTTAGCAACTAGTATTTATAATATTGAAAACATTTGACTTATGGTTCACCTCAAATATTTTGCCAAATAAGCTTTTGAGATTACACAACTTTATATGTCATTATAATATTTTTTAATTGAATATCAATTTGTTTCTATATTAATTTAAACCCATAATTTGAATCACAACACATTATATTTTATTTTAATGGTAGAATATATAGTTCTATATATAAATACAATAATAATAATAAATGTCTATTAGTAACTATTATGATTATTAAATTTCATATTTAGTCTTATAAAGTGAAAAAAAAATTATATTAAAATTTTTTCATGCATTACACAAGTTACTGTCTAGTTAAATTAGTATAAGTAGGGGTGTGCAAATAACCGCAGCAACCACTGGGGCCGATCGGAGCCTAGTAACCGCACCGCACCGCACCTGGAGCCAACCGCAAATTAAGTTTTTACGCCTATAACTAAATGAAACAACGCCGTTAAGTAGGCTGTAAAAAACAAAAAAAGAGGCAAAAGACGTCATGGAACCGGAAGGCTAGGGTTACAAAAATTGAGGAACCATATAAATACTTCTTTTCCAACTTTTGATCTCAGAAATCTCTCTCTCTCGCCTCTCAGTTGCTGTAGCACTGAAGCTGCTCAGTATAGCAGTGCTCACTTCCCTACCAGTCCGCCACAATACCGCCGGTAAGTTTCGATGTTTCATAGTCCACTAATCCATTGTCTCTCTGTATTCTCTCTCTATTCTCTAAGTCCACTAATCCAGTTTGTTTCAAATATTGCCTAGTATATTTTCAGCATTTTTGTATTTTTATTTTTATGTTTTTTGACTTGGGGATTTTGAGTAAGTAGACGCTGTAGAGTAGAACTACAATTGACCTGTGGTACTACCGTACTATCTATTAGGCTATTAGGCATTGGCTTTTGTTTATTTGTTATACAATAAATTCATTGTAAAGGTTGATGTATTAATGTGTAAATACGTTTATGTATTAATGTGTGAACATGTTTTTGTATTAATATGTAAACCGGTTTATGTGTGAAAAGTTTGTCAATTGGACATTTTGTTTGAAATATTAAACAGGTTGTGTATTGATATAGTTTTTTTAATATATCAAACCAAGCAAACCGATCAAACCGCCGCAAAAAATCGCACCACTATCGGTTTAGAAACCGACCTCAGGCAGTGTGCATCGGTTCCAATTATGAGAAAACCGATCCCTATCGTTTTGATAATAAATTTGAGAAAAAACTAAGCCGACCGAACTGCCCACACCCTTAAGTATAAGGCATGCGTATAACAGTTAAAAAATTGGCATACCTGTGATGGCTATCTTCACTGGAGATTTTGGCTTGTTGCAATTGTAGCTACCTTGTGTATTCACACAATCTGACTTGTTAGGACATTTATTGAGTGTCTCGTTTTCGCATTCGTTTATATCTGATTGAAACAAACAAATTAGTTTGCAAATTAGAATTAGCAGCTAACAGATAGTTTACAACTAATGCCCCTGCCTCAATTAGAATTTGTATTTTTTTTTTTCTTATATTTTTGGGTCAAGTTATTTTATGGAATTTTTTTTATTAACATATTAAATTTTTATCACACCTATAGTGAATACACTATTATCTCTTCTATGTTTTCGAAATTCATTCAAAAAAAGTTCCTTATTTAATCAATATATTTTAAGATTCAAAACCTATAAAAAGTAAATGGCTCGTGAACAAAAGGGAAAATAACAAAGCTTGAGTCTTAACAAAAGTAAAAAGAGAAAGAAAGAACATTATTATTATCTTTCAAAAAGTAATATAAAAACAAAAGTTACTTAACAGGACATTAAATTCTTTATCTACTAATTTATTCTTCTTCATAAAATTTGTGTAATAAGAAATCAAATTTGGGGTAATTGCCTAATAACATAATTTGCGGAAGTCATACTTGATGTTAATCTAACTATTAAGAATATTTGATTCATTAGTGGAACTTTAACAACTTATTCATTCAAAAAGTCGTACTTGATGTTAATCTAACTATTAAGAATATTTGATTCATTAGTGGAACTTTAACAACTTATTCATTCAAAAAGTCGTACTTGATGTTAATCTAACTATTAAGAATATTTGATTCATTAGTGGAACTTTAACAACTTATTCATTCAAAATATCCTTAAAAGATAAAAATATATATATAATGAATATGCAAATGTAATATGAGTTTTCTTCTTAAAAAATATCATTTGATATTCACATTAATGACTTTTTGTGTGTGTGTGTGTGTATATATACACTACTATTTAAAAGGCTTCTCCTGTTTGGGATTCTTATTTATTTTTTTTTTTTTTGGGGTTCAAAATACCTCTACACCCTTATGTTTAAGTAAAGACAAAATTAAAGGACAATCCGGTAAAAATACAACTCTAACTTCCACTAAAACATAGCCTAAAAAATAAGGCTACTCTTCTGTTAATTTTCAAATTGTTTTATCCATTTATAAATTAGATTTTCAAAATAAAAATTATATATATATATAACATAAAAACACATGTTTTATTTTATTTTATTTTTAATTTTGCTACAAGATATATATATATATATATATATATGTGTGTGTGTGTGTGTAAGGTTGAATTTATTCAACCATCTAATTGGCTTTATTCCGTGCCAAATTTGCTTGTAATTCAGCATTTAGTAACCCTGTATTTAGGTGGGTTTGATGTAAGGGTAGTGAGTGAGATAGAGTGAAGATTGCTCAAGAGTGTGCAAGTAAATAGAGACTCGCGGCTGGGACTCGCGGGTGACTCGCGGCTACAAGCCGCCAGACGCAGCACACGTGCCAAGCATACTGGAAGGTGAACAGTCATGCAAGCTGGAGCACTACAGGACAAAACAGGACAACTGGCCATACGGTTATCTCGCGACTGGATCTCGCGACTTATTCAAGCCGCGAGGTCAAGCCGCGAGCCACCCCTGTTTTGTTAAACCTGACGTTTCACATTCCTCTCCCACTCCAGTATAAATACCCCTTTTACCCACGATTGAAAGAGAGCTTCCAGAGAGAATTTTGAGAGAGAAACCCTAAAGAAAAATAAGATTGATTCACCCACAATCTATACCTTAGAGTCTCTTCAAATTCCTCATCTCTCTTCCTCTCTATTGTCAAATCCTTGAGAGGCATTATACCAAACCTGGTTCTCACCTTCATCATCACTGTGAGACAGTTGTTTGGATTTCTGGGAAGCAGTTAGGAAGGAACCAATCTTCATTAGTTGATGCTATGGTCTAGTAGCGGAATCCGGGAAGCTAGAAAAGAAAAAGGTTCGACGCAACCTCGTTGGAGCAAGAAGCTTGGAGGGCTTAGGTGCATTGGGTAGATTAGGCTTGGAGGGTCTATTGCTGTCCATGTATCCCAACTGTATTTTCTAGTGGATTGTTTACCGCTTGGAGGGCGGTGGAGAGGTTTTACGCCGAGGGCTTCGGTTTCCTCTTCGATAACACATCACGTGTTGTCTTTGTGTTTGCATCTTCCTTCCTCTCTATCTTTGCCTTTTTATTATCTGCTGTGGATTTTATTTTGTATTGGCTTAGATAGTTTTTAACCAATTTCATATTATAGCATATATTAAGTTTCCGCACACTAGTTGTTTGACATATTGCTTGAATTGGTTAATTTGTATTTTGGGGGTCTAAACGTTCAAAGGTGTTTATACATGTTTTTGAACTTTCAATTGGTATCAGAGCGGGTACACTGCTATTGGTTTCATTACCATTGTGTGATCCTTGACTCCCTTTTGAGATGGATAGGTCTCAATCCCTAAATGCACCTCCATATTTTGATGGTAGTAATTATGCTTTTTGGAAGGTTCGCATGAGAGCTTTTCTGTGTTCTATTGATGAATCTGTTTGGGATGCTGTTGAGATTGGTTGGACCAGACTTGAGGCAGCCAAATCCACTTGGGATAAGGCAGTACTTGCTGCATCTAATGCTAACAGTAAAGCACTCAATGCTATTTTCTGTGGTGTGTCTCCAGATGAATTTCACAGGATTTCTCACATTACCATTGCCAAAGAAACATGGGAGATTTTGGAAACCACCTATGAAGGCACGAAGAAAGTGAAAGACACCAAGTTACAAATGCTGACCACTCGGTTTGAGGAGCTCAAAATGAGTGAGGATGAGTCTTTTGACTCTTTCTATGGGAAGCTAAATGAGGTGGTTGTCAGCAAGTTCAACTTGGGGGAGAAAACGGAGGATTCAAAGATTGTAAGGAAGATCCTTCGATCATTGCCGGAAAGTTTTCGTGCTAAAGTGACAGCGATTGAAGAGAGCAAGGACCTTGATGACATCAAAGTACAGGGGCTGGTTGGTTCTCTGCAGACTTATGAGATGTCGCTGCCCAATCAACGGAAGAGTAAATCTCTTGCTCTAAAGACCATTAATGAGAAGGTGGAAGATCAAGACTCATCGGGAGAAGATGTGGTTGACAAAGATGTTGCATACCTTGTCAAAAATTTCAGAAAGTTCTTGAAATTCAAAAATAATGGCAAATTTGACGATAAAAGAAAATTCCAAAGTTCTGGAAGGGAGAAAAGAGAATTCAAAAAGAAAGATGGAAAAGAATCCCAACCCACACAAGGTGTCACTTGTTTCGAATGTAACGGGCATGGACACTTTAAGAAGGAATGTCCGAATTATTTGAAATCGAAAGGTAAAGTGTATGCCACGACATTAAGTGACTCGGATTCATCTGACTCAGAATCAGAAGAAAGCTGTGATAGAGAGGGGAACTATTCAGCTTTTATGACTATTGCTCATGTTGAGTCTTCTGATGAGTTGAATCTGCTTGTACAAGACCTTGGAGAACATAGTAATGATGAATCACTAGGAATTGTCGAAGAATCAGATGCTGAAGAAGATGAAAGTACAGCAAATCTTCAAGAGAATTATAACTCACTCTTGGAGAAGTCGGGTGAGTACACAAGGGTAGCCAAGGCTGCTGTGAGAAAAATGAAGAAGGCTGAGGAGGACTACAAAAGTCTCCTAATCCGATATAGGGAGGCCAAATGTGAGATAGAAACATTGAATGGTGAGTTGTCCGAAGCTTACACAAAAGTGAGATTTCTTGAGAATGAGGTTGTGCAAGCAAATGCTAAAATAGAGAGGGTCACCACCAAGAAGATAGATGATGTTATCTCATCTCAAAAGAGTTTTTCAGACAAATCTGGATTGGGATATACCGGAAGAAGTGGTTCATCTGGAAATGTCACTAAAGAAGTGAAGTTTGTAAAGGCCAAAGATCCAGTTGTAACTGATCTTACTGGTGAGAAGCTCGAGGTGGAGGAGAAGAAGAATGTGGTGAACCAACGGATGCTGAATCCACGTAATCAATCTGTGGGCAGGTCTGAATCTCGTGTCAAGTCATGCCCACGACCACAAAGAGGTCCTAGAGCAACTTATGTGTGTCATTATTGCGGACTTCAAGGGCATACTCGACCAAATTGCGAAAATCTAAAAGCAAAGAACAGTGCAACTCCTCAAAGGTCAGGAGGACCTAGAAATGATAGAAGAATTTGGGCAGGTGATCAATCTAGAGATCAGAATGGTGATTCCGGAATGATGAACGTGATGAAGATGATTGGTGCGTTCACCAACTGCTTGGAAAGCTTCTCACGAAGGTTTGAAAGCCCTAACTCCCGTACCCAATCCTATAAGGAAATCACGCCAAACGCAAGTGACGTGTGGGTGAAAAAGGGTACTCATGCATAAGCATTACAACATGTCCATGCATTAATACTTCCTATGCTTTGTGACAATGTTTGTTTGTTTTGCTTGCTGTTTTTGCTGTCGGTTGTTTGCTTGTCTACTTGTGCATATTTTTAATTTTGTTTTATCAATCTTTTTGTTTTTTGTGTCAAAAATCCAAAAATCACATAAAAATTAGAAAATCAAAAAGCTTGATTGACTTTGTTGAGTTTTTGTCTCAAAACTTGTTTTGCCTTGTACCTTTATGCTAATGGTTTTGTGCATTTTCGAGCATTGCTTGTTTTTTCTTGCACTCATATCAATGTGGGAAAAATCTTGAAATCTATGTGATTGTTGTAAATAGATCTTCAAACTTGTCATGAATGATTAGTGAATGGTTATGTTGATCTTGAGACATGCATAGACTTGTGTCTATATATCTTCCCACTCTTTATTTTTGTTTTGCTAAAAAAAGCTCACCAAATGTAAATCTCCAAATGAAAAGAGATATTGAGTTACAAAAGCCTGTCGCACATTCTAGTATTTGACTAGGAAAAAGGGTAAGCGACCTTATATTAAAGTGAATGTTTATTCAAAAAGCCAAAGGCTTGTTCATCAAAGAGAAATGTCAAATATCACTCTCACAATGAGAGATGATTGCCTCAAAAGATCAAAACGATCAAATGTTATGATTAAAAGTGGAGTCAAATGTAAAGCTCCAAATTATGTTATCAAGTTTTGTGGGAGGTCATATATACATACTTCTATTATTGAGATGGGTTACATGATCTAGTGCTAATTGTGTATGTCTTGGTTGAATTGATCATTGAAGCTTCACATTAGACTAAGGACTATCTCATTGTTGATATCCACACACAACACACAAGTTTATGTTCAATAAATGCCATATTCATTTGTGTGATTGTACTTGATGAAATGTGTTTTCACATGCTCAATCTTTGTTAAATCAAGCACAAAAAGATTTTTGAGTGTTTTAGGTGTTTTTGGAAAGTATTTTGTTTGAAAAATCTGAAAATTTCAAAATTCAAGTTTTGCCCTGTTTTGGCGGCTCAATCGCGGGTATGTCAAGTCGCGTGCCTCAGTCGCGTTTTTGCGGGTCATTTTTGGCGGCTTGTTCGCGAGTGGAAGGTCCAGTCACGAGGGTAACTCAGAGATTTTCGCGGCTCAGCTCGCGACTCACTCGCGGGTAGACCTTCCAGTCGCGAAAAACACTTAGAAGAATTTTTCAAATTTTTGTCTTTGAGTGTCTTGGCGGCTTGAACTGGCGACTGTGTGGTGACTTAATCAAGTCGCGAAAAACGCGTGTTTGGCAGAAACAGGAGCAGTTTTTTAATCTTTTTTAGTTTTCCCTCGAATATTTGTGACTGTTCATCTTCTCTCTAAACTTTCTCCCTCCTAAACACTCCGTGCTCCCATCTCCAATCTCCATTGTTGCATACTTTCTGCTCAAATTCTTCAAGTCACAGGTATGGGTTTTCAATTTTGAACTCATTTCTACTTGTTTTTGTGTTTTTCCCTTTAATCTTTCGCATTTGCTCATGTTTTAGAAATGGGTTTGTGTTTTGGCTATTGTTCTTTGTTCATGCTTAGCTTACGGATGCTGTTACTAATGTTTGTGTTGATCTTGATTGTTTACTTTTTGGTCTTCATCCTGTGCTTAGCTTAGTGTGTCTTTTATTTTATCTGATCTTGAGCTGTTGTGTTGATTCAAAATGTTCCGTTGGATGTTGTGAGTTTTACTGTGCTGAATGTGCTTATTCTATTGTGTTAATCTGTTGGGAGCTTCTGTTAGTTTTCAAAGTGCTGATTGTGTGTCATATCATTTTTCCATTATATGTCTCAATGACATATATCTGCCTTTAGGATAGTTTATATATCTGATGATTTTGTATGTGTTTCCTATCTTAGGCTTGTTTATCCATGTGATTGATCTAAGTAGCTTATGTTTAAATGTTCCAAGTTCATTAGTATGGATGAAATCTCTTTATTAATTACATGGTACTGACTAGTTCTGCACATATATTGTTCTATACTGTTGTGGCCTCTTCTGATTGTTCACAGATGGCTCCCTCACCTCCGAAGAAGAAAACTCCTGCAAAGAAGGCTGACAAAAGATTGAAAATGGATCCTAAACTGTTTAGGTCAGTTCATCACTTTGAGAGATACAAGGATAACTTTTTGAAAGCAGGAATTATCCAAGAAAGATTTGTAAATTTGGAGGACTTAAGACAAACCTTTATCCCCAGCTGTTTTGAAGGAAGAGAATGGGAAAAGCTTCTGAGTGATTTCCCTGTAGTGTGTGAACCCCTGATTAGGGAATTTTACTCAAATGCTGTGATAAAGGAGAATGAGTTAAGTTGCTGGGTTAGAGGTAAAGAATTCATTTTGGATGCACATGTTATAGATGATGTACTAGGACTTGAGGGATTAGAAGATGAGGAATTTATCAATTACAAGGATAGGAGTGTTTCTATTGAAACAGTTTAACAAAAGATAGGTGGGCAGAGGGAAGGAAAATGTTTGACTACCACTGCCTTTCCAGTGGACATGAGGTGTCTAACAATAATCATGATGTTTAACCTCTATCCCATTAAGAAGTTGACTACAATCAATTGTGCTAGAGCAATTTTTCTGATGGATCTCAAAGAAAAGAATTTCATATACATAAGTTCCCACATATTTGACACCATTGTGGATGAGACAAGAACAACCTCTAGGCCAAAATTGATCTTTCCCAGTTTGCTAATGAGGATTTTTAGAAGGAAGGGTGTTCCAATCCCTCAAGACATCAGTCACATGTCCACACCTTCTGCAATTAACAAGCTTACCTGCAAAAGGATAAGTGTTAGGCTTCCAGGAGAAGAAGATGAAGGTGATGAAGGAGAGGGTGTCCCAATGGAGACTGAAGCAGAAGCAGCAGGGCATGCATCAACCTCAACACCCAGGAGGAGTGGCAAAAGACCTAGAGCATCAACTTCTTCAGATACACCTCCAGATGCTTTCCAAATCATTCTGGAACGACTTGATGGGATCAGAGAAGTCCAGACTGAGCACTCTGAGAGGATGAGAGCCATGCCGGACCAGATTGATGTCTTGTCTGCAAAACTTGACAACTTCACCACTCAGCTTGAACAGTGACCCTTTGGCCATTCCTGTCAAAAAGGGGGAGAAGTTTCTTTCTGTTGATAATGTCATTGACGATTGAGAAGTAGAAAAGCAGCTCTTAAGGGGGAGTAATGTGTTGAGGGGGAGTTGTCAAAATCAAACTTTGTTTATATATGTTTATGTTTTGGGTACTTTTAGTTTTTTTTTTATGGGTTTGATACACTGAGTTTTTTTTGGTGTATAGTTGTTTCTAACTCTTAACCTATACTCTTGGTTTAAACCTTAATATATTTTGATGATGTTATTCAGGATGTTTTGTGTTTTGTACCCATGTGCTTTTGTAAGCTTTTAGGGTTAATGTTTTATGCATAGTTTGTAGGCTTTATGGTATGTACCTTGCTTATTGCAGCCTTTATGCTATGTTGAAATCAGTACTTTAATCTAAATGTCCTGCATTTTGGTTTATGTACTGTCACTCTTGTGCCCTTGTAGGATTGTTCCTAGATGCATATACCTTGTGTATTATGCATTGGTTGAGTGTTGAACATGCAAGTGTCTTGCCTCGTGCTTGTTAACTTGTATGTCCTTGTGTTCATTCCAAGTGTGAATGAGCACTGTGATCACTACCTTGTGGTGTTCACTTGGTTGATCAAGTCATGATTTGTTTCTTAACTCCATTTTTGCTTGATCACATATTGCCTGTTTCATATGCATTTTATGATTTTCTGCTTACAATGATCATGGTGTATTGTTGTGTTTCAGGAGTATTATGTTCATATGATTCAAGTGCTTCACAGCTTCTAGAGTTAGGTGTGAGTGAGTTTTGTTCAACTGTTCCCAACTCACATATTAAGTCTAGAGTCTGTTTTAGGGTTTTGTCACGGAATAGCCAAAGGGGGAGATTGTAAAGTTGAATTTATTCAACCATCTAATCTAATCGGCTTTATTCTGTGCTAAATTTGCTTGTAATTCAGCATTTAGTAACCCTGTATTTAGGTGGGTTTGATGTAAGGGTAGTAAGTGAGATAGAGTGAAGATTGCTCAAGAGTGTGCTAGTAAACAGAGACTCGCGGGTGGGACTCGCGGGTGACTCGCTGCTGCAAGCCGCCAGACGCAGCACACGTGCCAAGCATGCTGAAAGGTGAACAGTCATGCAAGCTGGAGCACTACAGGACAAAACAGGACAACTGGCCGTACGGTTATCTCGCGACTGGATCTCGCGACTTAGTCAAGCCGCGAGCCACCCTTATTTTGTTAAACCTGACGTTTCACATTTCTCTCCCACTCCAGTATAAATACCCCTTTTACTCACGATTGAAAGAGAGCTTCCAGAGAGAATTTTGAGAGAGAAACCCTAAAGAAAAACAAGATTGATTCACCCACAATCTATACCTTAGAGTCTCTTCAAATTCCTCATCTCTCTTCCTCTCCATTGTCAAATCCTTGAGAGGTATTATACCAAACCTGGTTCTCACCTTCATCATCACTGTGAGACAGTTGTTTGGATTTCTGGGAAGCAGTTAGGAAGGAACCAATCTTCATTGGTTGATGCTATGGTCTAGTAGCGGAATCCGGGAAGCTAGAAAAGAAAAAGGTTCGGCGCAACCTCGTTGGAGCAAGAAGCTTGGAGGGCTTAGGTGCACTGGATAGATTAGGCTTGGAGGGTCTATTGCTGTCCATGTATCCCAACTATATTTTCTAGTGGATTGTTTACCGCTTGGAGGGCGGCGGAGAGATTTTACGCCAAGGGCTTCGGTTTCCTCTTCGATAACACATCGCGTGTTGTCTTTGTGTTTGCATCTTCCTTCCTCTCCATCTTTGCCTTTTTATTATCTGCTGTGGATTTTATTTTGTGTTGGCTTAGATAGTTTTTAACCAATTTCATATTATAGCATATGTTAAGTTTCCGCACACTAGTTGTTTGACATATTGCTTGAATTGGTTAATTTGTATTTTGGGGGTCTAAACGTTCAAAGGTGTTTATATACGTTTTTGAACTTTCAGTGTGTGTTTGTGGGTGTGTGTTATGTGATGTTTCCACTTGTTACATAATCAATAATCAAATTCCGTTAAAATTTAGTGAAAATAGCTCATAAAGAAATCACAAGTGTGGTAAATGATTTATAAAGTAAACCGTAAGGAAGGTTAGTGTCACAAAATAAAAGTGGTATGTGTAAATTACCCTAATAGTAATTATTTAATATGCCAACTACTTTTTGAGAAATGGTCCCCTAGTATAAACATTATTCGCCCAAAAATAAAATAAAATAAAATAAAAGGTGAGTTATAAAATTTATTTATTGGCATTTTCACGTTGTGAAAGCATATGACAATGATACATATCAAAATTCTTTCCATTGCCATTTGAATCTCCTAATTAATATGCTATTATTTTTTATTTCCTACTATAATATGAAGTAATAATGACAATTTAATCTCCTAAATATTTCATAGCATGGGTCATGGGTGGATACCCGTTCTCAAGTTGTTATGATTCTACTAAAACAAATAAATTATTATGATTGCAAATATTTCCATGGATCCAAATGTATGGTTCCAATGATTAGGGTGATATAATTTGAATTAAAAAATAGGCACTAATTTTTTTATAGAAAAATAATTGGGTAAATTGCAGAGTTAGTCCTTATACTTTACACCATATGTTAATTTGGTCCTTAACCTTTCAATTATGTTAATTTGGTCTCAAACCTTTTAATGTTGTGTTAATTTAGTCATTGTAGTTATCTCTTGAATTGAAAATTTTGATGTGTCAAACGTGATAATAAAAAATGATTTTCTTTACCACATCAATGGCCAACTTAAAAACTTGTCTTTCTCAAAAAAATAAATAAATAAAAACCTGTAATGATATTGTGTTTGTGTTAGGAGTTTAACAAGGATTGAGATTTTGGAGTTTATTAGAGATTGGGATTTAATTTATTACTTATAGGGTTTAAATTGTATATTTTTATTTTCTTGCTTTGTTGTATGAGACTTTTATTGTTGGGAAAGGTTTTGCTCCATAATGGGTTATGTGGCAGCAAAAAGAAAGCAACATGTATAACCATGGATACATGTTGTTTTATTTTTGCTGCCACATAACCCATTATGCAGCATGCTGCAAAACCTTTCCCTTTATTTTTTTTTCTTTAAAGGTGAGCTAATTGGGTTGTGTTTGGATTGTATTTTTTATTTTTATTTTAATAGTTTTTGGATTGTTTTTTATTGCAGATATGGGAATCCGATTGTGGTGGAGAATACTAAAAGGGGATAGTGGGATCTCCATAAGATACGTGCAGTTTTTGGTTTAGGAATACGATTTTTTTAAGATAGTATCTATCTGAACTGTAGAATTGTAATCAATGTCTCTCTCTTTCAAATATGTGGACTTTGTAATATGTGGTGTTTTGATGTATGTGTGGTTGTAGTACACAGTGAAAGAGATTTGGACCCGGCTATAAGATATTGTGTTATGGTATAATCTATATTTTTTTGCTATGTGGTTCTTTAAAGTATATGTGCATGACAATGATTTACCTTTTTTTTTTTAATTATTATAAACAAAAATCTTATTTTGAAAGTTAGGAGACCCTTAAATAACCTTCTTTATCAAAAGTAGTACTTTTAAATCTTTTTACCCTTAATTAATTATTTTTAACTTTTTCAACGGTTGGTGATCCTCAATAAAGATAAAGTACTTGTTTTGAGGGTCATGTTGTTAGGATCATTACTGTGTAGTGTAGTGTGGTTGTGATAAATATTGTAATTCAATATTACTATACTGTGGTATGTTTTACTGTTGTATGAGGCTTGTAAGTGACTATAGTTAGTAAGGCTGGGTTAATAGGACTAAGGGGTGGTTAGTAGCAGTTATAATGTGTGGCTAGCAGAGTAGTGTGAGTTGGAGAGTTAGTTAGAAGTAACAGATCAAGTATTAGTAGAAGTAGCAGATCATGTATATAAGGGCACGTGTATGATTGAGGACATTCAAGTAATTGACTAATGATACTCTCATTCTTCTCTATCTCACTCTCCCTATCTCTTCTATTTCTTTCCCTTCTTTAATCCTTTGTTCCCTGTATCTTGTTCTGAAGGTTCAGCTGTCCTCTAAATCAGCTATTATCCACCTCAGCCATTGATAATCCTTGCAATTTGGTATCAGTGCAGGCTTTCCTGATCAACCATGATAGAAATGCGTGCTACAACAGCAACCAATGAAGCTATTGCACCTCTTAGAACCACCACTGATCATCATACTAAGGAATTCCAAGAGATGCGAACTGTACAAGAAATTCACACAAGAACTCTAAATGATATGAGCCAATAGTTGAATATGGTGTTACAGAAATTAATTTCTTTTGATCAAGGTTCACAGGGATTCGAGTCTCAGAGAAATGGTAAGAATATGAATCCTAATTCTGGTTCTGCGTTATTACCTGTATCTCGCACCATGAAATTGGAATTTCCAAGATTATTTGGGGAAGATCCTACGAGTTGGGTCTACAAAGCTAATCAATATTTCAGATACTACAACACCCTCATTGGAGAAAAGTTGATGTTAGCTTCATTTCACATGGAAGGTGAGGCCCTTATTTGGTTCCAAGAAGGTGAGGAAACATGGGTGTTTCATGATTGGGATTCTTTAATTCAAGCTTTGCATGTGAGGTTTGGTACCACTGCATATGATGACCTTATGGAAACACTAACAAGATTGAGACAGACCTTTTCTGCGGTAGTGTATAAGGCCCAATTCGAAGTTTTGTCAAACAAGATCAAGGGTCTTTCATCTGCACATAAACTGAGTTGCTTCCTCAATGGGTTGAAGGATGAGATTAGACTTCCTGTACGAATGCTTAATCCTCAGTCATTGAATGAGGCTTTTGGGTTGTCCAAGATTCAAGAGGAGTACAATTGGAGCTATAAAAAGATTTGCAAGAATCAATTGGAACCAGGTAAGTCCACCACTCTTGGTCCACCTCCTAAAATACCAACTCTGAAAAATGCTAAGAATAATAGGTTACCCATTAAGAGAATATCTCTTGCTCAAATGGAGGAAAGAAAGAAAAAGGGTTTATGTTACAATTGTGATGAGAAATGGGATCCTGATCATAAGTGTAAAAATGCCATGCTATTTCTTCTTGATTGTGTGGAGTTTATGCCTAATGCTAGTCCAACAGTGCACATTACTAAGTTAGATGATAGTACTGGTAGTTATGCATCTGGAAACTCTTTGGATTGTTAAGACAGTGGTGTTGAGGAGGTTGGTATTACATTCTATGCTTTAAATGGTACTCCTACTTCTGGTACCATGAGAGTGACGAGTAAAGTCCAGCATAAGTCTGTGATAATTTTGATAGATTCAAATAGCACCCACAACTTTGTTGATATTGCATTATTTTCTTAGTTGCATATACCTATGGACAATACACAAATCCTGGAGGTAAAGGTTGCTAATGGTGAGGTGTTTAGAACTCATGGCTTGTGCAAAGATGTTCCTATTGTGTTGCAAGGACATCAATTTTTGATTCAACTGCATGTTTTGCCTATGGGAGGGTGTGATTTGATCTTAGGTACTCAGTGGTTGAGCACCCTTGGGGTTATCCAATGGGACTTCAAATTGCTAACCATGTGCTTCTTGTATGGCCAAGGGTCTGTACTTCTCCATGGTTTAAAGGGGGCAGAAGGTAATTTCATTCAAGATGGGGTTCATTTCTTGAAGGAACCTATTAAGAGGGGTTTGGTTTCGCAGATTTTTTATTCCACTCAGACTGTAGAGGGTGCTGCTCAAATTCCTACACAGGTTGCTACTTTGCTGAAGGAATTTGAGGTAGTATTTGCCACACCTGTGGGCTTACCTCCCATTAGGGGGCATGAGCATCAGATTTAGCTCAAGGAGGGTGCCCAAGCCATTGTCTAAAGACCATACAAGTACCCTTTTTACTTAAAAAATGAATTTGAAAAAATAATCAAGGAGTTGCTTTCTGTAGGGTCAATTAGGCATAGTTGCAACCTATTTGCATCTCCTGTTCTTCGGGTTAGGAAGACTGATGGTTCATGGAGAATGTGTATTGACTATAGAGCTTTAAATCAAGATACTATTAAAGACAAATATCATATTCATGTCATTCATGAGTTGTTGGATGAATTGGGAGGTGTTTATGTGTTTTTTAAGTTGGATTTGAGGTCTGGTTACCATCAAATCAGAATGAAGAGGATATACACAAGACTGCTTTTAGGACACATGAAGGACATTATGAATTCTTGATTATGCCATTTGGCTTGACCAATGCCCCCTCTACCTTCCAATCCTTAATGAATGCTATTTTTAGACCATTTTTGAGGAAGTTTGTCCTTATGTTCTTTGATGACATCCTAGTATACAGCAAGTCTCTTTTGGATCACATTGGTCATCTTAGGTCAGTTTTGGAAACATTGGCAAAGCACCAACTTTATGCTAAATAGTCCAAGTGCATGTTTGCTACTAATGAGGTGGAGTACCTTGGACACCTTATCTTTAGTGAGGGAGTTAGAACTGACCCTAAGAAGACTGCTGCTATGCAGCAATGGCCAATCCTTAAAGATGTGAAGGCCTTGAGAGGGTATCTTGGATTAACTGGATACTATAGGAAGTTTGTGAAGGGTTATGGCCAAATTGCATCCCCTTTGATTGCTCTTTTGAAGAAAACTCTTTTGTTTGGACTTTAGAGGCTGACAATGCTTTTCAAAGGCTTAAGGCAACTATTTCTTGCCCTCCAGTTCTGGCCTTGCCTGATTTTACCAAATCCTTCACTGTGGAGTGTGATGCTTCTGGTTTGGGCCTTGGAGCTGTCTTAATGCAAGACCACAAGCCTCTTGCTTATCACAACTAAGCTTTGAAGGGAAGTAAGCTTTTTTCTCTCCACTTATGAGAAGGAGTTATTGGCCTTGGTGATGGCAGTAAAGAAATGGAGACCTTACCTATTAGGGAGGCCTTTTGTTATCAAGACTGACCACCACAGTTTTAAGTATTTGCTGGAACAAAGGGTGGGTACCCCAGCCCAACAAAAGTGGATTTCTAAGCTATTGGGATATGCTTTCATAGTGGAGTATAAGCAGGGTAAGGAGAATGTGGTGGCTAATGCCCTTTCTAGGAGACAGTGTGATGTTGCTGTTGTTTCTTCTTCTGATTTAGCTTAGTCTGAAGCCTTGGTTCTTGCTGCAAGTAGTTCCTGTGGTGCTGATGTTTGTGCTGCTTCTATAGGTACTTTATGCATTATCTCATTTCCCACTCCTTCCTGGCTGTCTGAGCGCAAGAGCAGTAATGATTTTGATCTAATGCTGAAGGCTATTTTGCTAGCTGTATAGTTAGGTACCAACAGTTTCCCAGGGTTCACATTCTATAATGGGCTGCTATTTTACAAAGGTAGATTGTATTTGGGTGACTCTAATCAGGATTTGAATGATGTGGTGTTGTAATAGGTACATGACAGCCCCTTGGGTGGTCACTTTGGCTACCTAAAGACCTTGCACAGGCTTTAAAAGGATTTTATTTGGCCTGGCATGAGGCAAGATCTAAAGCAGTATGTGAAAGAGTGTGACACCTATCAGAAACTTAAGCATGAAACTTGTTTTCCTGCTAGATTGTTGCAACCCTTGCCCATTCCTTAGAAACCATGGTTGGATGTGAGCATGGACTTTGTTGAAGGTTTGCCTAAGTCCCATTTCAAGTTTGTAGTGGTTGTGGTTGTAGATAGACTCACCAAATACACTCATTTCATGGCTCTTTCACACCCTTACACTGCTGCCAAGGTTGCTAATCTTTATTTGCATTATGTGTTTAAGCTGCATGGGATGCCTCAACCATTGTTAGTGATAGAAATCCAGTTTTTACCTCACACTTTTGGAAGGAATTGATGAAATTACAGGGTGTTTCACTAACAATGTCCTCAGCTTATCACCCTCAGTCTGATGGCTAAACTAAGGTGTTGAACAAGAGCTTGGAGCACTACCTAAGGGCCTTTGCAGCTGATAGGCCTAGCACTTGGGTGGAGTGGCTGCCCTTAGCAGAATTCTGGTTCAATACCAACTTCCACACCTCAATTAAGATGACACCCTTTGAAGCCTTGTATGGATACCCTCCCCCAAGGGTTTTGGACTATGTGGTTGGTACTACAAGGGTTGATGCAATTGATTTGATGTTAAGGGATAGGCAGTAGATTCTCTCTTTGCTCAAGATGAACTTGTGTGCTTCTCAAGAACGTATAAGGTGGTTTGTCAAGGGTGGAAAGGTCCTTTGGTATGGGGGACTGGGTGTACCTCAGATTGCAGATTTACAAGCAGATTTTAGTGCACCACAAAAAGCTAGGTAAGCTTGCTCCAAGGTATTATGGGCCGTTTAAGGTTCTTCAGAAGATTGGGGAAGTTTCCTACAAGCTAGATCTTCCTCTTGATTCCTTGATCCATCCTGTGTTCCATGTATCCAACCTTAAGGCTAAATTGGGCAATCAAGTGGTGCCAAGACCCACTTTACCTGTTGTCAATGCTGATATGGTGCTTACTCCTAAACCTGTGCTAATTTTGGATAGGAAATCAATCAAGCTAAGGAGCAGGATTGTGACTCAGGTGTTAGTATAGTGGCAAGGAGAGAGCAAAGAAGATGCTACTTGGGAAGTATTGTATGACTTGCAGACCTGGTTCCCTCACCTTGTGGACAAGGTGCTTTAAGAGGGGGGGGGGGGAATTGTTAGGATCATTACTTTGTAGTGTAGTGTGGTTGTGATAAACATTGTAATTCAATATTACTATATTGTGGTATGTTTTACTGTTGTATGAGGCTTGTAAGTGACTATAGTTAGTAAGGCTGGGTTAATAGGACTAAGGTGTGGTTAGTAGCAGTTATAATGTGTGGCTGGCAGAGTAGTGTGAGCTGGAGAGTTAGTTAGAAGTAACAAATCAGGTATTAGTAGAAGTAACAGATCATATATATAAGGGCACGTTTAAGATTGAGGACATTCAAGTAATTGACTAATGATACTCTCATTCTTCTCTCTCTCTTCTATTTCTTTCCCTCCTTAATCCTCTGTTCCCTATATCTTGTTCCGGAGGTTCAACTGTCCTCTAAATCAGCTATTATCCATCTCAGCCATTGATAATCCTTGCCCATGTACATGTAGGCTGTCAAAATTTCTTTTTTGAGGGAATTTGTTTCAAAGGTCATCAAGAGTCATGTTGAGCCTTAAAATAATTTTTTAAAGGGTTTTTCATAATTTTTTTTTTCAGGGTTTTGACCCTAAAAAAAACAAACTCTAAAAAAAACAAACTTTTTTTTTGTAGTGAAAGGGGTAACTAACCCCTATGATGGGGTGGCAAATTTGTTCAATAACCGCACCAACTGTACCATGCATACCCTCCTAAACCAGAATAGTTGGGATTGTAATTAGTAGGGATAATCTTAAATTGTTCCTTTCTTTTTCTTCTTTTTTTTCAATTTTCTTCATTAAAGTTATGGGTTATTTTTGTTTGTTAAATTTGCAATATGTGACTTGATCTTTCTAGATTCAATAATACTTATAATATTCATGATATACATTTTTTTTTAATAAAATGAATAAGAAATCTTTTTATAGGTTTATGTTTCTATTCAGATTTGTATTTCATGCAATACTCAATTGGTTCTTTAGTGAAAGATTGTCAAAAATTCTTTTTCTTTGTTTGTATTTATTAAATTTTAAATTCTAGGATTATTAAACTTTGCCTTAGGTATTTTTGCACAAACTTTATCTTTGAAATTGAGTTTCTATTGCTTAATGTCATATGTGATTTTTAACATGCCAATTTTTTTTTCCACATTAATACAACCAAATACCAATAGTTCATGCGAGTTAACTCTTAAAGAAATAAAGTAATACAATCCACTAGCAGTCAAAGAAGAGCAAATGCAATACTGGGAAAATTAAAACACCACGCAAAAATTTTCAAAAATATAATTAACAAATAATAGAGTATATCATGTAGCAACATTCCAAGGGTTATATAACTAATAGAAGGGGAAAAAAGGGTTGTCCAAATTTTCAAACTATGAGGTTAGATCTAATATAATATATATTAACTTCTCGTCTCTGTATTGTTCAATGAGTTTTATTTTGTGTAAATATATTTTATAAATTTAACAAAATATATCATATACATTTTCATGATATTATTTCATTTTTAGTTATTAAAGTACGTACATTAAATATAATAGAAAATCTAAATTGAGTTTGACAAATATATTTGCTAAGTACTTTTCAAAGGAGCATGAAATGAAGAAAAATTTCCCCCAAATTACATGGTTTTCATTCATATAATTACACATAAATAAATAAAAGTAGTGAAAACTAGACGAATAATATGCGAGAAAATAAAAGCTTGTTGGTAATTGCAGTAGCTGACCTTGACATCCCGTGGGAAGATAAGGATTTCCTTGGTATCCTTTAAGGCAATAATAATATTTGGTCCCGTAAAGTGTAGGGTACCCTTCTGAGTTCCGTCTTCTCAGCTCGTCTGGATCCACGGTAATAAATTCAGATGCTGTCCACTCCAGCACCACAGGAACGTATTCCAAAAGCTGCACTTTGTAAGTGATATCTCCTGAACTCAACCATTTATCATCTGCAAGGAAGGCATATTTGCATTCTTCACTGACTTTATTTTCTTCTTTTATGCTTCTGAAACTCGCATTAAGTACTTGAATCCCAGAAGGGATTGTGGTAATGCAGCAGTTGATGCCTGAGCAGTTCTTAAGTTTGATGTACTCTATCATGCTTTCATCAGCGCAAATCGATTTGCATCCAGCCACCACCATAGGATTGATTAGGGCCAAGTTGTCGCAACCAACCGAAATGAATTTATCCCGATAAGATGAGAAGAAAAAAGGACTACCTGAGATATCAACACCACCAATATTTCCGGAACTCAAATTCTTACAGTTGGAAGAAATAATTGGCACGTTGAGTCGAACGAGTCCCGGATCCTTCCAAAAATAATCATCATTATACGGATCAGTAAGATTGATTTCCAGGACCTCCATGCCAATGCTGGGTAGGAATGCGCCACCAGTTTCATTGCAAACAATTTTGAACCAGTGATTCAAGTAACATTCGGTAGTCTTTCCAAACGGGTATGGAATGTAAATATCTCCACAGCTATCAGAACAATGGGGTTTTGCTATAGGTGCTGCAGCTTCTGCTAACTCATAGGTGGTCAGTAGAAGAAAGAAAGTAATTCACATTACCACTTGCACAGCCATTTCTGGGTGTCTATAGTTCAACAAAGCAAACCAACTGGCCTTCATATATAAACCAATATATGTAGCCTTACAAGAAAAGTACTCCTATATCTAGAATGCTGACATTAAGTGGACAAATTCAAGGCACAAGAACCAACATGACATATTTTAGGTAGTAGGTGGAGGTTTTAATAGTTATATAAATGCCCTTGAAACAGACATTAATTTTTCTAACCCGGAAGTACTATTGACTCTTTCTTTTTTTTTCTTTTTTTGGTAGTTGGTGAAATTTTAATGAGTTTTTTTTTTTTAGAAACTCATTAATGAGTTATATAAATGCCCATGAAACAGATTAATTTTTCTAACTCGAAAATACTATTGACTCTTTTTTGTAGTTAGTGGCCGGATTTTTAATGAAACCATTTTTTTTCTCTAGTGGGTTGAATTTTAATAAATTTATTTATATATATATATATATATATATATAGTGGGTTCAAGGGCGGCTCTAGGTTTTAGGCCAATATATAAATATATATATATAATTCTTTAATTTTTTTTATTTGACCCTCCTAAAATTAATTTTGAACCACCTAGACGTAAATTTTTTTTAAGCCTAGTTGAAATGAATTTTAATAGGATCATCTTGACAATATCTTGGTCTTTTTAACCAAAAAAAAAAACCCCAATAAAAAACCAATTTGATCTAAAATATGGAGGAAAAAATAGTAAGCCTAACAACAAAAGCATAAATTTGTTCATCTAAATCTAAAAAAAAAAAAATCATTTAGATCTTAACAAATTTGAAACAAACTAATATATAAAAGTTTATCGTATTTAGATCTCACTTGGAGCTCACTTAACAACAATAATTCATATGTTGATTGTATTTAAAAACAATAGATGATTTTAAAGATTAATCTTAGCAACAATAATTATTTTCTTCATCATATTAATAAACAATATGCAATGAATTTATAGTTTATTTTATATGAGAAACACTATGTTTATAATACGCTCATAATAAAACTTAAGTGACAGATTGTTATTAATTATTAATGATGAGAAAAAAAGTAATTTCAATTGGGTTTTGCTATAAGTGCTGCAGCTTCTGCTAACTCATAGGTGGTCAGTAGAAGAAAGAAAGTAATTCGCATTACCACTTGCACAGCCATTTCTGGGTGTCTATAGTTCAACAAAGCAAACCAGCTGGCCTTCATATATAAACCAATATATGTAGCCTTACAAGAAAAGTACTCCTATATCTAGAATCCTGACATTAAGTGGACAAATTCAAGGCACAAGAACCAACATGACATATTTTAGGTAGTAGGTGGAGGTTTTAATAGTTATATAAATGCCCTTGAAACAGACATTAATTTTTCTAACCCGGAAGTACTATTGACTCTTTCTTTTTTTTCTTTTTTTGGTAGTTGGTGAAATTTTAATGAGTTTTTTTTTTTTTCATTAATGAGTTATATAAATGCCCATGAAACAGATTAATTTTTCTAGCTCGAAAATATTATTGACTCTTTTTTGTAGTTAGTGGCCGGATTTTTAATGAAACATTTTTTTTTCTCTAGTGGGTGGAATTTTAATAAATTTATATATATATATATATATATATAGTGGGTTCATGGGCGGCTCTAGGTTTTAGCCAAATATATATATATATATATATAATTCTTTAATTTTTTTTATTTGACCCTCCTAAAATTAATTTTGAACCACCTAGACCTAAATTTTTTTTAAGCCTAGTTGAAATGAATTTTAATATGATCGACTTGAAAATATCTTGGTCTTTTTAAACACAAAAAAAAACCCCATTAAAAAACCAATTTGATCTAAAATGCTGAAGAAAAAGTAGTAAGCCAAACAACAAAAGCATAAATTTGTTCATCTAAAATCTAAAAAAAAAAACAAAAAAATCATTTAGATCTTAACAATTTTGAAATAAACTAATACATAAAAGTTTATTGTATTTAGATCTCACTTGGAGCTCAGTTAACAACAATAATTCATATGTTGATTGTATTTAAAAACAATAGATGATTTTCAATATTAATCTTAGCAATAATAATTATTATCTTCATCGTATTAATAAACAATATGCAATAAACTTATAGTTTATTTTATATGAGAAACACTATGTTCATAATACGCTCATAATAAAGCCTAAGTGATAGATTGTTATTAATTGTTACTTATGAGAAAAAAACTTATTTCAATTGGGTTTTGCTATAGGTGCTGCAGCTTCTGCTAACTCATAGGTGGTCAGTAGAAGAAAGAAAGTAATTCGCATTACCACTTGCACAGCCATTTCTGGGTGTCTATAGTTCAACAAAGCAAACCAGCTGGCCTTCATATATAAACCAATATATGTAGCCTTACAAGAAAAGTACTCCTATATCTAGAATCTTGACATTAAGTGGACAAATTCAAGGCACAAGAACCAACATGACATATTTTAGGTAGTAGGTGGAGGTTTTAATAGTTATATAAATGCCCTTGAAACAGACATTAATTTTTCTAACCCGGAAGTACGATTGACTCTTTCTTTATTTTTATTTTTTTTTGGTAGTTGGTGAAATTTTAATGAGTTTTTTTTTTTTTAGAAACTCATTAATGAGTTATATAAATGCCCATGAAACAGAGTAATTTTTCTAACTCGAAAATACTATTGACTCTTTTTTGTAGTTAGTGGCCGGATTTTTAATGAAACCATTTTTTTCTCTAGTGGGTTGAATTTTAATAAATTTATTTATTTATATATATATATAGTGGGTTCAATGGGCGGCTCTAGGTTTTAGGCCAATATAAATATATATATATATATATAATTCTTTAATTTTTTTTATTTGACCCTCCTAAAATTAATTTTGAACCACCTAGACCTAAATTTTTTTTAAGCCTAGTTGAAATGAATTTTGATATGATCATCTTGACAATATCTTGGTCTTTTTACCCAAAAAAAAAAAAAATCCAAATAAAAAACCAATTTGATCTAAAATATGGAGGAAAAAATAGTAAGCCTAACAACAAAAGCATAAATTTGTTCATCTATAATCTAAAAAAAAAAAAAAAAAAATCATTTAGATCTTAACAAATTTGAAACAAACTAATACATAAAAGTTTATCGTATTTAGATCTCACTTGGAGCTCACTTAACAACAATAATTCATATGTTGATTGTATTTAAAAACAATAGATGATTTTAAAGATTAATCTTAGCAACAATAATTATTTTCTTCATCATATTAATAAACAATATGCAAAGAATTTATAGTTTATTTTATATGAGAAACACTATGTTTATAATACGCTCATAATAAAACTTAAGTGACAGATTGTTATTAATTATTAATGATGAGAAAAAAAAGTAATTTCAATTGGGTTTTGCTATAAGTGCTGCAGCTTTTGCTAACTCATAGGTGGTCAGTAGAAGAAAGAAAGTAATTCGCATTACCACTTGCACAGCCATTTCTAGGTGTCTATAGTTCAACAAAGCAAACCAGCTGGCCTTCATATATAAACCAATATATGTAGCCTTACAAGAAAAATACTCCTATATCTAGAATCCTGATATTAAGTGGACAAATTCAAGGCACAAGAACCAACATGACATATTTTAGGTAGTAGGTGGAGGTTTTAATAGTTATATAAATGCCCTTGAAACAGACATTAATTTTTCTAACCCGGAGGTACTATTGACTCTTTCTTTTTTTTTCTTTTTTTGGTAGTTGGTGAAATTTTAATGAGTTTTTTTTTTTACAAACTCATTAATGAGTTATATAAATGCCCATGAAACAGATTAATTTTTCTAACTCGAAAATACTATTGACTCTTTTTTGTAGTTAGTGGCCGGATTTTTAATGAAACCATTTTTTTTCTCTAGTGGGTTGAATTTTAATAAATTTATTACATATATATATATATATATAGTGGGTTCAAGGGCGGCTCTAGGTTTTAGGCCAATATATAAATATATATATATATATAATTCTTTAATTTTTTTTATTTGACCCTCCTAAAATTAATTTTGAACCACCTAGACGTAAATTTTTTTAGCCTCAGTTGAAATGATTTAAGAGGATCATCTTGACAATATCTTGTCTTTTACCAAAAAAAAACCCCAATAAAAAACCAATTTGATCTAATATATGGAGGAAAAAATAGTAAGCCTAACAACAAAAGCATAAATTTGTTCATCTAAATCTAAAAAAAAAAAAATCATTTAGATCTTAACAAATTTGAAACAAACTAATATATAAAAGTTTATCGTATTTAGATCTCACTTGGAGCTCACTTAACAACAATAATTCATATGTTGATTGTATTTAAAAAAAAACAATAGTTGATTTTAAAGATTAATCTTAGCAACAATAATTATTTTCTTCGTCATATTAATAAACAATATGCAATGAATTTATAGTTTATTTTATATGAGAAACACTATGTTTATAATACGCTCATAAACTTAAGTGACAGATTGTTATTAATTATTAATAATGAGAAAAAAAGTTAATTTCAATTGGTAAGTCGTTTTGCATTTGGATAAGTAGCATGCGTCTTTTGCTAGACTCATAGTTTGGTCAGTGTTAGCACAGAAGAGATAATCTCAATTGCATGATCCCATTACTCATCTTTAAAGACACATTCATGAGACCGGCTGTCTAGGTGGTTTGTCACAGAGCAAACCAGGCTGGCCTTTCACATATAAACTACACTTATATGTTCGCCTTGCATACTAGAGAAAAATAAAATATTACTCCCTCATATGTCTAAGAATCCTAGCTATTAAGTGGACTATTGTCAAGGAAGACAAGATACTCTAACATGCGACGTACTTTATATTGTATTAGGTAGTAGGTGGAGGTTTTAATAGTTATATAAATGCCCTTGAAACAGACATTAATTTTTCTAACCCGGCACGTTCCTATGGCCATAGTTGTTGGATTGGGAGGTGTGTGTGTGGGCATGATTACTTATATTCGTATTCGTTTCTTGTTAGTTTTTCATCTTTGTTATTGGGTTCAAGTGCTCGCGGGAAGAGTTTTTTTAAATGAGAGTTTTTATTTTTTTAGCTCATCAAATTGAGTTATATAATATATCCACCTCATTAGAATAACATAGTTCCCATTAATTTTATCTAACTCGAACAGATACTAGAGCTACTTATTTCTTTTCTGATTAGGTTTAAGTGGCCATTGAGTCTTCATTTTATTGACACACTCAAATATTTTTCTCTAGTGGTGGATTGCACATTTCTTACATACATTTTACCTTACTCTTTAGAATTGAGTAGTATATATTATAGTGGGTTCAAGGGCGGCTCTAGGTTTTAGGCCAATATATAAATATATACTATTATTATATAATTCTTTCATTTTTTTTATTTGACCCTCTAAAATTAATTATTGAACCACCTAGACGTAAATTTTTTTTAAGCCTGAGCTTGAAATGATTTTTAATAGGATCAATCTTGACAATATTTGGTCTTTTTAACCCAAAAAAAAAAAACCCCAATAAAAAACCAATTTGATCTAAAATATGGAGGAAAAAATAGTAAGCCTAACAACAAAAGCATAAATTTGTTCATCTAAATCTAAAAAAAAAAAAAAAAATCATTTAGATCTTAACAAATTTGAAACAAACTAATACATAAAAATTTATCGTATTTAGATCTCACTTGGAGCTCACTTAACAACAATAATTCATATGTTGATTGTATTTAAAAACAATAGATGATTTTAAAGATTAATCTTAGCAACAATAATTATTTTCTTCATCATACTAATAAACAATATGCAAAGAATTTATAGTTTATTTTATATGAGAAACACTATGTTTATAATACGCTCATAATAAAACTTAAGTGACAGATTGTTATTAATTATTAATGATGAGAAAAAAAAGTAATTTCAATTGGGTTTTGCTATAAGTGCTGCAGCTTCTGCTAACTCATAGGTGGTCAGTAGAAGAAAGAAAGTAATTCGCATTACCACTTGCACAGCCATTTCTGGGTGTCTATAGTTCAACAAAGCAAACCAGCTGGCCTTCATATATAAACCAATATATGTAGCCTTACAAGAAAAGTACTCCTATATCTAGAATCCTGACATTAAGTGGACAAATTCAAGGCACAAGAACCAACATGACATATTTTAGGTAGTAGGTGGAGGTTTTAATAGTTATATAAATGCCCTTGAAACAGACATTAATTTTTCTAACCCGGAAGTACTATTGACTCTTTCTTTTTTTTCTTTTTTTGGTAGTTGGTGAAATTTTAATGAGTTTTTTTTTAAAAAAAAAAACTCATTAATGAGTTATATAAATGCCCATGAAACAGATTAATTTTTCTAGCTCGAAAATATTATTGACTCTTTTTTGTAGTTAGTGGCCGGATTTTTAATGAAACATTTTTTTTTCTCTAGTGGGTGGAATTTTAATAAATTTATTTATATACATATATATATATATATAGTGGGTTCATGGGCGGCTCTAGGTTTTAGCCAAATATATATATATATATATATATATATATATAATTCTTTAATTTTATTTTATTTGACCATCCTAAAATTAATTTTGAACCTCCTGGACCTAATTTTTTTTTAAGCCTAGTTGAAATGAATTTTAATATGATCGACTTGAAAATATCTTGGTCTTTTTAAACACAAAAAAAAACCCCATTAAAAAACCAATTTGATCTAAAATGCTGAAGAAAAAGTAGTAAGCCAAACAACAAAAGCATAAATTTGTTCATCTAAAATCTAAAAAAAAAAACAAAAAAATCATTTAGATCTTAACAATTTTGAAATAAACTAATACATAAAAGTTTATTGTATTTAGATCTCACTTGGAGCTCAGTTAACAACAATAATTCATATGTTGATTGTATTTAAAAACAATAGATGATTTTCAATATTAATCTTAGCAATAATAATTATTATCTTCATCGTATTAATAAACAATATGCAATGAACTTATAGTTTATTTTATATGAGAAACACTATGTTCATAATACGCTCATAATAAAGCCTAAGTGATAGATTGTTATTAATTGTTACTTATGAGAAAAAAAATTATTTCAATTGGGTTTTGCTATAGGTGCTGCAGCTTCTGCTAACTCATAGGTGGTCAGTAGAAGAAAGAAAGTAATTCGCATTACCACTTGCACAGCCATTTCTGGGTGTCTATAGTTCAATATATGTAGCCTTACAAGAAAAGTACTCCTATATCTAGAATCCTGACATTAAGTGGACAAATTCAAGGCACAAGAACCAACATGACATATTTTAGGTAGTAGGTGGAGGTTTTAATAGTTATATAAATGCCCTTGAATCAGACATTAATTTTTCTAACCTGGAGGTACTATTGACTCTTTCTTTTTTTTCTTTTTTTGGTAGTTGGTGAAATTTTAATGAGTTTTTTTTTTTTTTAGAAACTCATTAATGAGTTATATAAATGCCCATGAAACAGATTAATTTTTCTAACTCGAAAATATTATTGACTCTTTTTTGTAGTTAGTGGCTGGATTTTTAATGAAACTTTTTTTTTTCTCTAGTGGGTGGAATTTTAATAAATTTATTTATATACATATATATATATATATATAGTGGGTTCATGGGCGGCTCTAGGTTTTAGCCAAATATATATATATATATATATAATTCTTTAATTTTTTTTATTTGACCCTCTTAAAATAAAATTTTGAACCCTTTGAACCTAAATATTTTTTTTAAGCGCATCTGAAATAAACTTGAATATAATCATCTTGACAATATCTTGATCTTTTTAAATAGGAAAAAAAAAAAAAAATCCAATAACAAACCAATTTGATCTCAAATATGGGGGAAAAAAATAGTAAGCCTAACAATAAAAGTATAAATTTGATCATCTTAAATCTAAAAAAAAAAAAAAAAAAAATCATTTAGATCTTAACAAATTTGAAACAAACTAATACATAAAAGTTTATCGTATTTAGATCTCACTTGGAGCTCACTTAACAACAATAATTCATATGTTGATTGTATTTAAAAACAATAGATGATTTTAAAGATTAATCTTAGCAACAATAATTATTTTCTTCATCATATTAATAAACAATATGCAAAGAATTTATAGTTTATTTTATATGAGAAACACTATGTTTATAATACGCTCATAATAAAACTTAAGTGACAGATTGTTATTAATTATTAATGATGAGAAAAAAAAGTAATTTCAATTGGGTTTTGCTATAAGTGCTGCAGCTTTTGCTAACTCATAGGTGGTCAGTAGAAGAAAGAAAGTAATTCGCATTACCACTTGCACAGCCATTTCTAGGTGTCTATAGTTCAACAAAGCAAACCAGCTGGCCTTCATATATAAACCAATATATGTAGCCTTACAAGAAAAATACTCCTATATCTAGAATCCTGATATTAAGTGGACAAATTCAAGGCACAAGAACCAACATGACATATTTTAGGTAGTAGGTGGAGGTTTTAATAGTTATATAAATGCCCTTGAAACAGACATTAATTTTTCTAACCCGGAGGTACTATTGACTCTTTCTTTTTTTTTCTTTTTTTGGTAGTTGGTGAAATTTTAATGAGTTTTTTTTTTTACAAACTCATTAATGAGTTATATAAATGCCCATGAAACAGATTAATTTTTCTAACTCGAAAATACTATTGACTCTTTTTTGTAGTTAGTGGCCGGATTTTTAATGAAACCATTTTTTTTCTCTAGTGGGTTGAATTTTAATAAATTTATTTATATATATATATATATAGTGGGTTCAAGGGCGGCTCTAGGTTTTAGGCCAATATATAAATATATATATATATATATATATAATTCTTTAATTTTTTTTATTTGACCCTCCTAAAATTAATTTTGAACCACCTAGACGTAAATTTTTTTTAAGCCTAGTTGAAATGAATTTTAATAGGATCATCTTGACAATATCTTGGTCTTTTTAACCAAAAAAAAAAACCCCAATAAAAAACCAATTTGATCTAAAATATGGAGGAAAAAATAGTAAGCCTAACAACAAAAGCATAAATTTGTTCATCTAAATCTAAAAAAAAAAAAATCATTTAGATCTTAACAAATTTGAAACAAACTAATATATAAAAGTTTATCGTATTTAGATCTCACTTGGAGCTCACTTAACAACAATAATTCATATGTTGATTGTATTTAAAAACAATAGTTGATTTTAAAGATTAATCTTAGCAACAATAATTATTTTCTTCGTCATATTAATAAACAATATGCAATGAATTTATAGTTTATTTTATATGAGAAACACTATGTTTATAATACGCTCATAATAAAACTTAAGTGACAGATTGTTATTAATTATTAATAATGAGAAAAAAAGTAATTTCAATTGGGTTTTGCTATAAGTGCTGCAGCTTCTGCTAACTCATAGGTGGTCAGTAGAAGAAAGAAAGTAATTCGCATTACCACTTGCACAGCCATTTCTGGGTGTCTATAGTTCAACAAAGCAAACCAGCTGGCCTTCATATATAAACCAATATATGTAGCCTTACAAGAAAAGTACTCCTATATCTAGAATCCTGACATTAAGTGGACAAATTCAAGGCACAAGAACCAACATGACATATTCTAGGTAGTAGGTGGAGGTTTTAATAGTTATATAAATGCCCTTGAAACAGACATTAATTTTTCTAACCCGGAAGTACTATTGACTCTTTCTTTTTTTTCTTTTTTTGGTAGTTGGTGAAATTTTAATGAGTTATATAAATGCCCATGAAACAGATTAATTTTTCTAGCTCGAAAATATTATTGACTCTTTTTTGTAGTTAGTGGCCGGATTTTTAATGAAACATTTTTTTTTCTCTAGTGGGTGGAATTTTAATAAATTTATTTATATACATATATATATATATATATAGTGGGTTCATGGGCGGCTCTAGGTTTTAGCCAAATATATATATATATATATATATATATATAATTCTTTAATTTTTTTTTATTTGACCCTCCTAAAATTAATTTTGAACCTCCTAGACCTAAATTTTTTTTAAGCCTAGTTGAAATGAATTTTAATATGATCATCTTGACAATATCTTGGTCTTTTTAACCAAAAAAAAAAAACCCCAATAAAAAACCAATTTGATCTAAAATATGGAGGAAAAAATAGTAAGCCTAACAACAAAAGCATAAATTTGTTCATCTAAATCTAAAAAAAAAAAAAAAAAAAAATCATTTAGATCTTAACAAATTTGAAACAAACTAATACATAAAAGTTTATCGTATTTAGATCTCACTTGGAGCTCACTTAACAACAATAATTCATATGTTGATTGTATTTAAAAACAATAGATGATTTTAAAGATTAATCTTAGCAACAATAATTATTTTCTTCATCATATTAATAAACAATATGCAATGAATTTATAGTTTATTTTATATGAGAAACACTATGTTTATAATACGCTCATAATAAAACTTAAGTGACAGGTTGTTATTAATTATTAATGATGAGAAAAAAAGTAATTTCAATTGGGTTTTGCTATAAGTGCTGCAGCTTCTGCTAACTCATAGGTGGTCAGTAGAAGAAAGAAAGTAATTTGCATTACCACTTGCACAGCCATTTCTGGGTGTCTATAGTTCAACAATGCAAACCAGCTGGCCTTCATATATAAACCAATATATGTAGCCTTACAAGAAAAGTAATCCTATATCTAGAATCCTGACATTAAGTGGACAAATTCAAGGCACAAGAACCAACATGACATATTTTAGGTAGTAGGTGGAGGTTGTAATAGTTATATAAATGCCCTTGAAACAGACATTAATTTTTCTAACCCGGAAGTACTATTGACTTTCTTTTTTTTCTTTTTTTGGTAGTTGGTGAAATTTTAATGAGTTTTTTTTTTTTTTAGAAACTCATTAATGAGTTATATAAATGCCCATGAAACAGATTAATTTTTCTAACTCGAAAATATTATTGACTCTTTTTTGTAGTTAGTGGCCGGATTTTTAATGAAACTTTTTTTTTCTCTAGTCGGTGGAATTTTAATAAATTTATTTATATACATATATATATATATATATAGTGGGTTCATGGGCGGCTCTAGGTTTTAGCCAAATATATATATATATATATATAATTCTTTAATTTTATTTTATTTGACCCTCCTAAAATTAATTTTGAACCTCCAGGACCTAATTTTTTTTTAAGCCTAGTTGAAATGAATTTTAATATGATTGACTTGACAATATCTTGGTCTTTTTAAACACAAAAAAAAAAACCCCATTAAAAAACCAATTTGATCTAAAATGCTGAAGAAAAAATAGTAAGCCAAACAACAAAAGCATAAATTTGTTCATCTAAAATCTAAAAAAAAAAACAAAAAAATCATTTAGATCTTAACAATTTTGAAATAAACTAATACATAAAAGTTTATTGTATTTAGATCTCACTTGGAGCTCAGTTAACAACAATAATTCATATGTTGATTGTATTTAAAAACAATAGATGATTTTCAATATTAATCTTAGCAATAATAATTATTATCTTCATCGTATTAATAAACAATATGCAATGAACTTATAGTTTATTTTATATGAGAAACGCTATGTTCATAATACGCTCATAATAAAGCCTAAGTGATTGATTGTTATTAATTGTTACTTATGAGAAAAAAACTTATTTCAATTGGGTTTTGCTATAGGTGCTGCAGCTTCTGCTAACTCATAGGTGGTCAGTAGAAGAAAGAAAGTAATTCGCATTACCACTTGCACAGCCATTTCTGGGTGTCTATAGTTCAACAAAGCAAACCAGCTGGCCTTCATATATAAACCAATATATGTAGCCTTACAAGAAAAGTACTCCTATATCTAGAATCCTGACATTAAGTGGACAAATTCAAGGCACAAGAACCAACATGACATATTTTAGGTCGTAGGTGGAGGTTTTAATAGTTATATAAATGCCCTTGAAACAGACATTAATTTTTCTAACCCGGAAGTACTATTGACTCTTTCTTTTTTTTTCTTTTTTTGGTAGTTGGTGAAATTTTAATGAGTTTTTTTTTTTTTTTAGAAACTCATTAATGAGTTATATAAATGCCCATGAAACAGATTAATTTTTCTAACTCGAAAATATTATTGACTCTTTTTTGTAGTTAGTGGCCGGATTTTTAATGAAACCATTTTTTTTCTCTAGTGGGTTGAATTTTGATAAATTTATTTATATATATTTATATATATAGTGGGTACAAGGGCGGCTCTAGGTTTTAGCCAAATATATATATAATTCTTTAATTTTTTTTTTATTTGACCCTCCTAAAATTAATTTTGAACCCCCTAGATCTAAATTTTTTTTAAGCCTAGTTGAAATGAATTTTAATATGATCATCTTAACAATATCTTGGTCTTTTTAACCAAAAAAAAAAAAAAAAAAACCCCAATAAAAAACCGATTTGATCTAAAATATAGAGGAAAAAATAGTAAGCCTAACAACAAAAGCATAAATTTGTTCATCTAAATCTTAAAAAAAAAAAAAAAAAATCATTTAGATCTTAACAAATTTGAAATAAACTAATACGTAAAAGTTTATTGTATTTAGATCTCACTTGGAGCTCACTTAACAACAATAATTCATATGTTGATTGTATTTAAAAACAATAGATGATTTTAAAGATTAATCTTAGCAACAATAATTATTTTCTTCATCATATTAATAAACAATATGCAATGAACTTATAGTTTATTTTATATGAGAAACGCTATGTTCATAATACGCTCATAATAAAGCCTATGTGGCAAATTGTTACTGATGAGAAAAAAAGTAATTTCAATTGTGAGTTTAAATTAGAACTAATAACAACTTATAACCTAAAATTTGTTGGAAAAGTGTTGTGAAAATATTGTATGTGTAGTACTTCTCATCTTTTATTCTCTTACTAGTACGTGCTATGAAAAATTTTGTAATAAAAAAATCACGCAAACCGTAAAATTCACTTTTTTTTTTTTTTTTTTTACCCAAAGTGTATCCTTTTACTGATCCCCTAAAAATATATCCTGGAGTCGCGATTAAGTGTGTAGAATGAGTTGTATAAATGCCCATGAAACACATTAATTTCTCTAACCTGAGTATACTATTGACTTTTTTTTTTTTTTTTAGCAGTTGGTGGAATTTTAATGAAACTTTTGTTTTTTTTGGTAGTGGGTTGAATTTGAATGACTTATATTTTTTCTAACCTGAAAATACTATTGACGTATTCTTTTCTTTTCCTTTTTTTTTTTGGTAGTGGGTGGAATTTTAATTAAACCTTTTTTTTTTTTTTGGCACACACAATCTAACTTAAAAGACCTAAGCCTAATGAGCATGTACTCAATTATGTTATATTAACCACTCATTTTTCTCATCATTATTTAATATAAGACTTCACTCGTATGTGTATATCCAACAAATAGATTATGTATAATGCTCTTGCTATGGAATAACCCATCATTTTGTGCTTCCACCAAGTTCCAATTGTTCAGACACAATAATGGGTTCTCTGAGAATTATTTAAATATTTTCTGTAGCTACTTCAAGGGTTGGCAGAATGGCAGTAGAATTTAATATGCAATTTTAATTGCAGTGCAGGATTAAACATCTATCATCGATGATATCGCGTTGAATGGACAGGAGCCAATCCAATAACATTGCGTGAAGTGCAGGGGCAATTTTCCTCACTCTATCAATTGAAAGATATCTGTTAACTATATAAAAAGAGCCAACAGGCTTAGGAATAGTATTTTGGTTTAGCCAAGTTCTTGGACTCATTCTAATGCTACTAAAAAACCTTTCATACTTATTCAAGACATTTGGCCAATCTGGAGAGATGGATTTTTTTTCTTCTCAAGTACACCAATTTCTTTTGTTTGTTTTATATTATATTAGCTATATATTAGGGGTGGCAAAATCAACCCAAACTCATTTGCCCACCCAAACCCACCAACTTAAATTAGACCTAAACCCACCCAATTATTAATTGGGTTAAATGGGTATTAACCAAATTAACATTAATGTTTATTGGGTTTTAATTGGGTACCCAATTGACCCAATTATGATCCAATTATCATTTCTACAAATCACCCAACTTTAAAATGCCCCAAAATCACTAAAATGACCAAAATACCCCTAAAACCTAAAAAAAATGACCAAAATACCCCTTAAACTTAAAAAATTACCAAAATACCCCCCAAAACCAAAAAATTACCAAAACCCAAAAAAATTACCAAAATACCCCCCAAAACCTACAAAATGACGAAAATACCCCAAAACCTAAAAATTACCAAAATACCCCCCCCAAAACCCAAAAAATTACCAAAATACCCCTGAAACCCAAAAAAATGGCCAAAATACCCGACACCCACATAATTACCAAAATACCCCCAAAACCTAAAAATTACCAAAATACCCCTGAACCCAAAAAATGACCAAAATACCCCCGACACCCAAAAAGTTACCAAAATATCCCTCGAAACCTAAAAATTACCAAAATGCCCTTGAAATCCAAAAAATGGTTAAAATACCCCCAAAGCCTAAAAAATGACAAAAAGAACCCCAAAACCTATAAAATGACTAAAATACCCCCGAAACCTAAAAATGACAAAAATACCCTCGAAACCTAAAAAATGGCCAAAATAACCCCAAAGCCTAAAAATTGATCAAAATAATCTAGAAACCTGAAAATGACCAAAATACCCCCCTAAAACTATAAAATGACCAAAATACCCCCTAAACCTAAAAAATTACTAAAATACCCATGAAACTTAAAAAATGACCAAAATACCCTTAAACCTATAAAGTGACAAAAATACCCCTAAACCTTTGAAATGACCCAAATACCTCTAAATCTATAAAACGACCTGAAACCTCTAAAATTACCAAAAATACCCTGAAACCCCTAAAAAGACCAAAATACCTCTAAATCTATAAAACGACCAAAATACCCATCAAAATATCTAAAATGACCAACATACCACTAATCCTATAAGATGAACAAAATACACCCGAAGCCTCTAAAATTACCAAAATAGGGGTTTGGGGTATTTTGGATGTTTCGAGGGTATTTTCGTTAAATTAAAGGTTCTAAGAGTATTTCAGTCATTTTGTAAGTTTTGAGGGAATGTCACTAATTTTTTAGGTTTTAGGGTTGTTTCGTTAACTTTTAGATTTTGGGGCCATTATTTTTTGTAATTTTCTAGGTTTTGGAGGTCGTTTAATAACTTTTTAGGTTTTGGGGATATTTCAATCATTCTTTAGGTTTCCGAGCTATCTTAGTCATTTTTAGGTTTAGGGGGTATTTTGGTCATTTTTTATGTTTAGGGAGTATTTTGGTCATTTTTTAGTTTTAGGAGGGATTTGGGTAATTTTTTTAGGTTTAGGGTGTATTTTTATCGACTTATAGGTTTAAGGGGCATTTTTGTCATTTTATAGGTTTCAGGGTATTTTGGTCATTGTTTAGATTTTTAGGATATTTTGGTCACTTTAAGGTTTAGGGGTTATTTTGGTCATATTTAGGTTTCAGGGGTACTTTGGTCATTTTCTAGGTTTTGAGAGTATTTTGATCATTTTTTGGTTTCTAGGTTATTTTGGTCAATTTTTAAGCTTCAGGGTTATTTTGGCCATTTTTAAGGTTTCGAGGGTATTTTGGTCATTTTTAGGTTTTGGCGTTATTTTGGTTAATTTTTAGACTTCGAGATTATTTTGGTAATTTTTTAGGTTTCGGGGGTATTTTCGACATTTTTTGGGTTTTAGGGGTATTTTGGTCATTTTTTAGGTTTTGGAGGTATTTTGGTCTTCTTTTGGGTTTTAGGGGTATTTTGGTCATTTTCTATGTTTCGGGGGGGTATTTTGGTAATTTTTTGGTTTCGAGCGCATTTTGGTCATTTTATGGGTTTTGGAGGTATTTTGGTAATTTTTAGGTTTCAGGGGTATTTTGGTCATTTTTTGGATTCCTAGGGGTATTTGGTCATTTTGTAGGTTTTGTGATTATTTTGGTAATTTTTAGGTTTTAGGGGTATTTTGGTCATTTTTTAGGTTCTGGGGGTCTTTTGGTCATTTTTTAGGTTCTGGGGGTATTTTGGTCATTTTAAGGTTTTTGGGGTATTCTGGTCATTTTTTGGGTTTCAGGGGTATTTTGGTAATTTTTTGGGTTTTGGGTGTATTTTGGTCATTTTTTAGGTTTCGGCGGTATTTTGGTAATTTTTAGGTTTCGGGGGTACGTTGGTCATTTTTTAGGTTTCGGGGGTATTTTGGTAATTTTTTGGGTTTTGGGAGTATTTTGGTCATTTTTTGGGTTTCAAGGGTATTTTGGTCATTTTTTGGGTTTTAGGGGTATTTTGGTCATTTTTTTGGTTTTGGGAGTATTTTGGTAATTTTTTATGTTTTGGAGGTATTTTTAGATTTCGGGGGTATTTTAGTCATTTTTGGGGTTTTAGGGGTATTTTGGTCATTTTATGGGTTTCGGGGATATTTTAGTCATTTTTTGGGTTTCAGGGATATTTTGGTCATTTTTTGGGTTTTTGGGGTATTTTGGTCATTTTTAGGTTTTGGGGGTATTTTGGTTATTTTTTAGGTTTTGGGGGTATTTTGGTCTTTTTTGGAGATATTTTGGTAATTTTAAATTTGGGGGTATTTTGGTCATTTTTGAAGATTTTAGAGTACTTTGGTCATTTTCACTTTAGTGGCATTTTGGTAATTTTGATAATTGGGTAATTGGATGGGTTGGGGTTTACCCATAATAATTTGGTTGGGTTGGATTTGGGTTAGAATGAATTAGTTAAATGGGTTCTAATGGGTAATTGGGTTTTATATACTCAACCCAATTATGCCCACCCCAAACCCACCCATTTGCCACCCCTACTATATATAAAAAGAGCGAATGGCTTGAAGTTACAGTATTTTTTGTTTGTTCAACTTGCACTGTCAATCGAAAGATATTGCTAACCATATAAAAAAAGCCAATAGGCTTAGGAATAGCGTTTTGGTTTAGTCAAGTTCTTGGGCTACTAAAAAAGCTTTCATACTTATTCAAAGCATTTGGCCAATATGGTGAGATAGATTGTTTTTCTTCTCAAGTACACCAATTTATTTTTGTTTGTTTTATATTATATTAGGTATATATAAAAAGAGCGAATGGCTTGAAATTACAATATTTTTGGTTTGTTCAACTTGCACTGTCAATCGAAAGATATTTGTTAACCATATAAAAAAAGCCAATAGGCTTAGGAATAGTGTTTTGGTTTAGTCAAGCTCTTGGACTCATTCTAATGCTACTAAAAAAGCTTTCATACTTATTCAAAGCATTTGGCCAATCTGGTGAGATGGATTTTTTTTCTTCTCAAGTACACCAATTTGTTTTTGTTTGTTTTATATTATATTAGCTATATATAAAAAGAGCGAATGACTCGAAGTTACAGTATTTTTGGTTTGTTCAAATTGCACTATTTCACCAACCTCTTTTTTTTTTTTTCGAATGCGTAAAGTTACAGTAGTTTAGCTACACTAATTTTGGTTTGTTCAATTCACAATGTTTCACAAAAATATTAACACAACAAGTTGACACAATATTTTCACAATGGTTGAGGTGTTAATTTCTTACATGTCAAAATAAAATAATAAAATATCAGTAGCCACATCATATGCATTTCTTGTGTGTGACGAGGCTTTTTGTTTAGTGGTCCTATTTTGTAGGGAAAAAAAAAAAAAAAAAAAAAACCAACCGGTGTTTTTAATTTTTTATATATAATTTTTATTTTGAGAATCTAATTTATAAGTGAATAAAGTAATTTGAAAATCAATAGAAAAGTGACCCTATTTTTTTAGTAATGTTCTACTAGGAGTTAGAGTTTTATTTTTACTGGATTTTCCATCAATTTTGTCTCTAATTAAGCATAGGGGAGTAGGGGTTTTTTTGAACCAAAAAAATGAGAATCTCAAATATGAGAAGCCCCTTAAAATGTAGTACAGATATTGGAACCAACAACAACTAAAAATAAAGGTATTGAGTAAAAAAAGTACTACATCCACAACATTCTCCACAATACTTTCATAACAAACCATAGGTGGTAAATTGTTATTAATTCTAATTTAAACCTGCCAATTAATTTATTTTTTGCCAACAAATAACAAACTGTAACAACCTACTACTTATAATTTGTGATGCAAATGTCGTCGACATAAATTTTCTATTGTGAAAAGTTTAAGACATCTTGTTGTCATAACAATATTTTCAAAACTACTGAGCTATCAATTCTTTACAAGTCAAAATAAAATATAAAAGAGCCAATTTAGGAGTAGTGTTTTGGTTCAGTCAAGTTTTTGGACTCATTCTAATGCTACTAAAAATTCTTTCATACTAATTCAAGGCATTTGGCCAATTTGGTGAGATTGATTTTTTTTTCATCTCAAGTACACCAATTTATATTTATTTTCTTTTATATTATATTATCTATATATAAAAACTGCAAATGTCATGAAGTTACAGTATTTTTTGAAAGTTCAAAAACGTGTATAAACACCCTTGAACGTTTTGACCCCCAAATACAAAATAATCAATTCAAGCAATATGTCAAACAACTAGTGTGCGGAAACTTAACATATGCTATCATACGAAATTGATTAAATACTATCTAAGCCATAACAAAATAAAATCCACAGCAGATAATTTAAAGGCAAAGATAGAGGAAGGAAGATGCAAACACAAAGACAACACGCGATGTGTTATCGAAGAGGAAACCGAAGTCCTCGGCGAAAAACCTCTCCGCCGCCCTCCAAGCGGTAATCAATCCACTAGAAAATATAGTTGGGATACAAGGACAGCAATAGACCCTCCAAGCCTAATCTACCCAGTGCACCTAAGCCCTCCAAGCTTCTTGCTCCAACGAGGTTGCGCCGAACCTTTTTCTTTTCTAGCTTTCCGGATTCCGCTACTAGACCATAGCATCAACCAATGAAGATTGGTTCCTTCCTAACTGCTTCCCAGAAATCCAAACAGCAGACTCACAAAGATGATGATGGTGAGAACCTGGTTTGGTATAATGCCTCTCAAGGATTTAACAATGGAGAGGAAGAGAGTTGAGGAATTTGAAGAGATTCTAAGGTAGAGATTGTGGGTGAAACAATCTGGTTTTTCTTTAGGGTTTCTCTCTCAAAATTCTCTCTGGAAGCTCTCTTTCAATCGTGGGTAATAGGGGTATTTATACTGGAGTGGAGAGGAATGTGAAACGTCAGAATTCTACAAAACAGGGGTGGCTCGCGGCTTGACCTCGCGGCTTGACTAAGTCGCGAGATCCAGTCACGAGATAACCGTATGGCCAGTTGTCCTGTTTTGTCCTGTAGTGCTCCAGCTAGCAGACTGTTCACCTTCCAGCATGCTTGGCACGTGAGGTTGCTTCTGGCGGCTTGAAGCCGCGAGTCACCCGCGAGTCCCAGCCGTGACACTCTGTTTTCTTGCCACTCTTGAGCAAACTTCACTCTATCTCACTCACTACCCTTACATCAAACCCACCTAAATACAGGGTTACTAAATGCTGAATTACAAGCAAATTTGGCACGGAATAAAGCCAATTAGATGGTTGAATAAATTCAACCTTACATTTTTTATTTGTTTAACTTGCAATGTTTCACCAGCCACTTTTTTTTTCTTTAATTGCGTAAAGTTCCAGTAGTTTTGCTACATTATTTTTGGTTTGTTCAATTTGCAATGTTTCTCAAAATAATAAAATATTAACACAACAAATCTGCACAATATTTTCGCAATTTTTGAGGTGTTCATTTCTTATAGGTATAAATAAAAAAAAAAATATATCATATTGGAAACAATCACAACAAAAAATAAAGTTATTATGTAAAAAAAGTGAAACATCCACAACATTTTTCACAATACCTTTATAACATACCATAAGTGGTAAATTGTTATAGGTTCTAATCTAAACTTGCTAATGAAATTACATTTTTTTTATTACCAATAACATCCTACTACTTATAATTTGTTATGAAAATGTCGTGGAAATAACATTTCTGCTGTGAAAATTTTAAGACATCTTGTTGTCGTCACAATATTCTCAAAACTATTAAGCAATATGTTCTTTTAAACTAAAAAAAATATATATATATATATATATATATTGAAAGTGCCAATAGGCTTAGGAATAGTGTGTTGGTTTAGTCAAGTTTTTGGACTCATTCTAATGCTACCAAAAATACTTTCACACTTATTCAAGCCATTTCACCAATCGGGTGAGACGGAATTTTTCTCTTCTCAAGTACAACAATTTGTTTTTGTTTCATTTAATATTATATTATCTATATATAAAGAGAGCGAATGTCTTGAAGCAGCAATAATTTTGGTTTGTTCAACTTGCAATGTTTCACCAGCCACTTATTTTTTTGAATTTATAAAGTTACAGTAGTTTCGCTACATTATTTTTTGTTTGTTCAATTTGCAATGTTTCACAAAATAATAAAAATATTAACACAACAAATTGGTACATTATTTTCGCAATTGTTGAGGTGTTAATTTCCAATAGGTCGAAATAAAATATTCAAATATCATATTGGAACCAACTACAGGGAAAAATAAAGTTATTATGTAAAAAAAGTGCAACATCCACAACATTTTTTACAACACCTTCATAACAAACCAAAGGTGGTAAATTGTTATTGATTCTAATCTAAACTTGGTAATGAAATTACTTTTTTTTTTTATTACCAACAATAACGTACTACTTATAATTTGTTACAAAAATATCGTGGACATAACATTTCTGTCGTGAAAATTTTAAGACATCTTGTTGTCGTCACAATATTTTCAAAACTGCTAAGCAATCAGTTCTTTACAAGTCAAAAAAAAAATTTATTATTAAAAGTGCCAATAGGCTTAGGAATAGTGTGTTGTTTTAGTCAAGTTTTTGGACTCATACTAATGCTACTAAAAAAGCTTTCATACTTATTCATGGCATTGGCCAATCTGGTGAGATTGATTTTTTTTTTCTTCTAAAGTACACCAATTTGTTTTTATTTTCTTTTATATTATATTATCTATATATAAAAAGCGCGAATGCCTTGAAGTTATAGTATTTTTGATTTGTTCAACTTGCACTGTTTCACCAGCCACTTTTTTTTTTCTTTAATTGCGTAAAGTTACAGTAGTTTTGCTGCATTATTTTTTGTTTGTTCAATTTGCAATGCTTCTCAAAATAATAAAATATTAACACAACAAAATGGCACAATATTTTCCCAATTTTTGAGTTGTTCATTTCTTATTGGTCAAAATAAAATAATAAAATATCATATTAGAAACAATCACAACTAAAATAAAGTTATTATGTAAAAAAAGTGCAACATCCACAACATTTTTCGCAACACCTTCATAACAAACCAGAGGTGGTAAGTTGTAATAGGTTCTAATCTAAACTTGCTAATGAAATTACTTTTTTTTTTATTACCAATAACATTCTACTATTTATAATTTGTTATGAAAATGTTGTGGAAATAACATTTCTGCTGTGAAAATTTTAAGATATCTTGTTGTCGTCACAATATTTTCAAAACTACTAAGCAATCTGTTCTTTTGAAGTCAAAAAAAAATATTGAAAGTGCCAATAGGCTTAGGAATAGTGTGTTGGTTTAGTCAAGTTTTTGGACTCATTCTAATGCTACCAAAAAAAATTTCACACTTATTCAAGGCATTTCGCCAATTGGGTGAGACAGAATTTTTCACTTCTCAAGTACAACAATTTGTTTTTGTTTCGTTTAATATTATATTATCTATATATAAAGAGAGCGACTGTCTTGAAGCAGCAATAATTTTGGTTTGTTCAACTTGCAATGTTTCACCAGCCACTTATTTTTTTGAATGTATAAAGTTACAGTAGTTTCGCTACATTAGTTTTGGTTTGTTCAATTTGCAATGTTTCACAAAATAATAAAAATATTAACACAACAAATCGGTACAATATTTTTGCAATTGTTGAAGTGTTAATCTCCTATGGGTCGAAATAAAATATTCAAATATCATATTGGAACCAATTACAAGGAAAAATAAAGTTATTATGTAAAAAAAGTGCAACATTCACAACATTTTTCATAACACCTTCATAACAAACCATAGGTGGTAAATTGTTATAGGTTCTAATTGAAAATAGCTAATGAAATTACGATTTTTTTATTACCAATAACATCCTACTACTTATAATTTGTTATGAAGATGTCGTGCAAATAACATTTCTGCTGTGAAAATTTTAAGACATCTTATTGTCGTCACAATATTTTCAAAACTGCTAAGCAATCAGTTCTTTACAAGTCAAATACATATATATATATATATATATATATTGAAAGTGCCAATAGACTTAGGAATAGTTTGTTGGTTTAGTCAAGTTTTTGGACTCATTCTATTGCTACCAAAAAAACTTTAATACTTATTCAAGGCATTTCGCCAATCTGGTGAGATGGATATTTTCCCTTCACAAGTACAACAATTTGTTTTTGTTTAGATTAATATTATATTATCTATATATAAAGAGAGCGAATGCCTTGAAGCAACAATAATTTTGGTTTGTTCAACTTGCATTGTTTCACCAGCCACTTATTTTTTTGAACGTGTAAAGTTACAGTAGTTTCGCTACATTATTTTTGGTTTGTTCAATTTGCAATGTTTCACAAAATAATAAAATATTAACACAACAAATTGGTGCAATATTTTCATAATTGTTGAGGTGTTAATTTCCTATAGGTCAAAATAAAATAAAAACAAATATCATATTGGAACTAGCTACAATTAAAAATAATGTTATTAGGTAAAAAAAGTGCTACATCCACAACATTTTTTACAATACTTTTATAACAAACTATAGGTGGTAATTTGTTATTAGTTCTAATTTAAATTTCTAATAAAATTTAATTTTTGCCCACTAATAACAACCTACTACTTATAATTTGTGATGAAAATGTTGATAACATAACTTTTCTATTGTAAAAAGTTTTAGACATCTTGTTGTCATAACAATATTTTCAAAACTATTGAGCTATCAATTCTTTACAAGTCAAAATAAAATGTAAAAGAGCCAATATGCTTAAAAATAGTGTTTTGGTTTATTCAAGTTTTTGGACTCATTCTAATGCTACTAAAAAAGCTTTCATACTTATTCAAGGCATTTGGCCATTCTGGTGAGATGGATTTTTTTTCTTCCCAAGTACACCAATTATTATTATTATTTATATTTATATTATATTATCTATATATAAAAAGAGCGAATGCCCAGAAGCTATAGTATTTTTGGTATGTTCAACTTGCACTGTTTCGCCAGCCATTTTTTTTCTTTAAATGCATAAAGTTACAGTAGTTTTGCTACATTATTTTTGGTTTGTTCAATTTGCAATGCTTCACAAAATAATAAAATATTAACATAACAAATTGGCACAATATTTTCACAATTTTTGTGGTGTTAATTTCTTATAGGTCAAAATAAAATAATAAAATATCATATTGGAAACAATCACAACTAAAAATAAAGTTATTACGCCAAAAAAGTGCTACATCTACAATATTTTTCACAACACCTTCATAATAAACCATAGGTGGTAAATTGTTATTAGTTCTAATCTAAACTTGCTAATAGTCAAGCACGACAGCCACCACAAGGAGAGTTCTTCAAGCTGAATTTTGATGGAGCCTGTTTTGATAATGGTGCATCTTTGGGCTATGGTGCTATTATTTGTAATGGGAATGGTGAAGTTATGGTTGCTGTATCTGCCAAGGGTGGTGCTGTGAGGGATAGTGAGGAGTTAGAGGTGATGGCTTGTTGCAAAGCTCTGGAATATGCTATAGACGTAGGTTTTGTGGAGGTGAGACTAGAAGGTGATAATGCTCTGGTGATAAAGACAGTTTCACAGGCTCAACCAAACTTCTCTCGGCTTGGATTAATCTATGAAGATATTTGGTGCTTGGCTACAGGTTTTAGATCCATCTCAGTTAGCTGTGTTAGGCGTAGTGCCAACGGTGTTGCTCATGCTTTGGAAAAATTTGCTAGGTTATCTAACAATGAAATTTTATGGATGGAGGAGAATCCTCCCCCTACAGTGGATGCTTTGTATTTGGATTCTAGTCTTTTGAATTAATGAAAGTCATTTGGTTTCGGTTTCCAAAAAAAAAAAAAAAAAATCTAAACTTGCTAATGAAATTACTTTTTTGCTCGCCAATAACAACCTACTACTTATAATTTGTTATGGAAATGTCGTGGCCATAACATTTCTTTTATGTAAAGTTTAAGACATGTTGTTGTCATCACAATATTTTCAAAACTCCTAAGCAATCAGTTCTTTACAAGACAAAATAAAATATTAAAAGTGCCAATAGGCTTGGGAATAGTGTTTTGGTTTAGTCAAGTTTTTGGACACATTCTAATGCTATTAAATAATCTTTCAAACCTGTTCAAGGCATTTGGCCAATCTGGTGAAATGGATTTTTTTTCACCTCAAATACACCAACTTGTTTTTATTTTGTTTTATATAATATTATCTATATATTAAAAGAGCAAATGCCTTGAAGTTACAATATTTTTGGTTTGTTCAACTTATACTGTTTCACCAGCCACTTTTTTTTTTTCTTTAAATGTGTAAAGTTACAGTAGTTTTGGTACATTATTCCTAGTTTGTTCAATTTGCAACATTTCATAAAATTATAAAATATTACCAAAACAAATTGGTAGAATATTTTCACAATTGTTGAGATGTTAATTTCTTATAGTTTAAAATAAAATAATAAAATATCATATTGGAACCAACTACAACTATAAATAAAGTTATTATGCAAAAAAAGTGTCACATTCACAACATTTTTCACAACAACTTCATAACAAACCATAGGTGGTAAATTGTTATTGGTTATAATCAAAACTTGCTAATGAAATTACTTTTTTAATCACCAATAACAACCTACTACTTAAAATTTGTTATGAAAATGTCGTGGACATAACATTACTTCTGTGAAAATTTGTAAACATGTTGTTGTCATCACAATATTTTCAAAACTGATTAGCAATCAATTCTTCACAAGTCAAATTAAAATATTAAAAGTGCCAATAGGATTAGGAATAGTGTGTTGGTTTAGTCAAGTTTTTGGACTCATTCTAATGCTACCAAAAAACCTTACATACTTATTAAAGGCATTTCACCAATTTGGTGAGATGGATTTTTTCTCTTCACAAGTAAAACAATTTGTTTTTATTTCATTTTATTTTATATTATCTATATATAAAGAGTGCAAATGCCTTGAAGCAACAATAATTTTGGTCTGTTCAACTTGCATTGTTTCACCAGCCACTTATTTTTTTGAATGTGTAAAGTTACTGTAGTTTCACTACATTATTTTTGGTTTGTTCAATTTGCAATGTTTCACAAAATAATAAAATATTAACACAACAAATTGGTACAATATTTTCGCAATTGTTGAGGTGTTAATTTCCTATAGGTCAAAATAAAATAATAAAATATCATATTGGAACCAATTATAAGTAAAAATAATGTTATTATGTAAAAAAAGTGCAACACCCACAACATTTTTTTACAACACTTTTATAACAAACTATAGGTGGTAAATTGTTATTGGTTCTAATTTAAATTTTTAATAAAATTAAAATTTTGCCCACTAATAACAACCTACTACTTATAATTTGTGATGAAAATATCGTCGACATAAATTTTCTATTGTGAAAAGTTTAAGACATCTTATTGTCATCACAATATTTTCAAAACTACTAATCTATCAATTCTTTACAAGTCAAAATAAAATATAAAAGAGCCAATATGCTTAGGAATAGTGTTTTGGTTTAGTCAAGTTTTTGGACTTGTTCTAATGCTACTAAAAAAGCTTTCATACTTATTCAAGGCATTTGGCCAATCTGGTGAGATTGATTTTTTTTCTTCTCAGGTACACCAATTTGTTTTTATTTTCCTTTATATTATATTATCTATAGAGAAAAAGAGTGAATGCCTTGAAGTTACAGTATTTTTGATTTGTTCAACTTGCACTGTTTCACCAACCACATTTTTTCTTTCTTTAATTGCGTAAAGTTATAGTACTTTTGCTATATTATATTTGGTTTATTCAATTTGCAATGCTTCTCAAAATAATAGAATATTAACACAACAAATTTGCACAATATTTTCACAATAATTGTGGTGTTAATTTCTTATAGGTCAAAATAAAATAATAAAATATCATATTGGAAACAATCACAAGTAAAAATAAATTTATTATCCAAAAAATGTGCGACATCTACAACATTTTTCACAACACCTTCATAACAAACCGTAGGTAGTAAATTGTTATTAGTTCTAATCTAAACTTGCTCATGAAATTACTTTTTTGCTCTCCAATAACAACCTACTACTTATAATTTGTTATTGAAATGTCGTGAACATAACATTTCTTTTGTGAAAAGCTTAAGACATGTTGTTGTCATCACGTTATTTTCAAAATTGCTGAGCAATCAATTCCTCACAAGTCAAAATAAAATATTAAAAGTGCCAATAGGCTTAGGAATAGCGTTTTGGTTTAGTCAAGTTTTTGGACTCATTCTAATGCTACTAAAGAATCTTTCAAACTTGTTCAAGGCATTTGGCCAATCTGGTGAGATTGATTTTTTTTCTTCTCAAGTAAACCAATTTGTTTTTTTTTTGTTTTATATTATATTATCTATATATTAAAAGAGTGAATGCCATGAAGTTACAGTATTTTTGGTTTATTCAAAATAAAATAATAAAATATCATATTGGAAACAATCACAACTATAAATAAAGTTATTATGCAAAAAAAAGTGCTACATCCACAACATTTTTCACAACACCTTCATAACAAACCATAGGTGGTAAATTGTTATTGGTTCTAATCTAAACTTGCAAATGAAATTACTTTTTTGATCTCCAATAACAAACCTACCACTTATAATTTGTTATGAAAATGTTGTGGATATAACATTTTTTTTTTGTGAAAATTTTAAGACACGTTGTTGTCATCACAATATTTTCAAAACTGGTTAGCAATCAGTTCTTTGCAAGTCAAAATAAAATATTAAAAGTGCCAATAGGCTTAGGAATAGTTTGTTGGTTTAGTCAAGTTTTTGGACTCATTCTAATGCTACTAAAAAAGCTTTCATACTTAATCAAGGCATTTGGCCAATCTAGTGAGATTGATTATTTTTCTTCTCAAGTAAACCAATTTGTTTTTTCTTTTATATTATATTATCTATATATAAAAAGACCGAATGCCTTAAAGTTACAGTATTTTTGATTTGTTCAACTTGCACTGTTTCACTAGCCATTTTTTTTCTTTAATTGCGTAAAGTTAGAGTAGTTTTGCTACATTATTTTTTGTTTGTTCAATTTGCAATGTTTCACAAAATAATAAAATATTAACGTTATAAATTGGTACAATATTTTCCCAATTACTGAGGTGTTAATTTCCTATAAGCCGAAATAAAATAATAAAATATCATATTGGAACCAACTACAAGTAAAAATAAAGTTATTATTTAAAAAAAGTACTACATCCACAACATTTTTTACAACACTTTTATAACAAACTATAGGTGGTAAATTGTTGTTGGTTCTAATTTAAATTTCAAATAAAATTAAAATTTTGCCCGCTAATAACAACCTATTACTTATAATTTGTGATGAAAATATCGTCGACATAAATTTTCTATTGTGAAAGGTTTAAGACATCTTATTGTCATCACAATATTTTCAAAACTACTAAGCTATCAATTCTTTACAAGTCAAAATAAAATATAAAAGAGCCAATATGCTTAGGAATAGTGTTTTGGTTTAGTCAAGTTTTTGGACTCGTTTTAATGCTACTAAAAAAGCTTTCATACTTATTCAAGGCATTTGGCCAATCTGGTGAGATTGATTTTTTTTCTTCTCAGGTACACCAATTTGTTTTTATTTTCCTTTATATTATATTATCTATAGAGAAAAAGAGTGAATGCCTTGAAGTTATAGTATTTTTGATTTGTTCAACTTGCACTGTTTCACCAACCACTTTTTTTCTTTCTTTAATTGCGTAAAGTTATAGTACTTTTGCTATATTATATTTGGTTTATTCAATTTGCAATGCTTCTCAAAATAATAAAATATTAACACAACAAATTTGCACAATATTTTCACAATAATTGCGGTGTTAATTTCTTATAGGTCAAAATAAAATAATAAAATATCATATTGGAAACAATCACAAGTAAAAATAAATTTATTATCCAAAAAATGTGCCACATCTACAACATTTTTCACAACACCTTCATTACAAACCGTAGGTAGTAAATTGTTATTGGTTCTAATCTAAACTTGCTAATGAAATTACTTTTTTGCTCTCCAATAACAACCTACTACTTATAATTTGTTATTGAAATGTCGTGAACATAACATTTCTTTTGTGAAAAGCTTAAGACATGTTGTTGTCATCACATTATTTTCAAAACTGCTGAGCAATCAATTCCTCACAAGTCAAAATAAAATATTAAAAGTGCCAATAGGCTTAGGAATAGTGTTTTGGTTTAGTCAAGTTTTTGGACTCATTCTAATGCTACTAAAGAATCTTTCAAACTTGTTCAAGGCATTTGGCCAATTTGGTGAGATTGATTTTTTTTCTTCTCAAGTAAACCAATTTTTTTGTTTTTTTTTTTGTTTTATATTATATTATCTATATATTAAAAGAGTGAATGCCATGAAGTTACAGTATTTTTGGTTTATTCAAAATAAAATAATAAAATATCATATTGGAAACAATCAAAACTATAAATAAAGTTATTATGCAAAAAAAAGGTGCTACATCCACAACATTTTTCACAACACCTTCATAACAAACCATAGGTGGTAAATTGTTATTGGTTCTAATCTAAACTTGCTAATGAAATTACTTTTTTGATCTCCAATAACAACATACTACTTATAATTTGTTATGAAAATGTCGTAGACATAACATTTTTTTTTTGTGAAAATTTTAAGACACGTTGTTGTCATCACAATATTTTCAAAACTGATTAGCAATCAGTTCTTTGCAAGTCAAAATAACATATTAAAAGTGCCAATAGGCTTAGGAATAGTGTGTTGGTTTAGTCAAGTTTTTGGACTCATTCTAATGCTACTAAAAAAGCTTTCATACTTATTCAAGGCATTTGGCCAATCTAGTGAGATTGATTATTTTTCTTCTCAAGTAAACCAATTTTTTTTTTCTTTTATATTATATTATCTATATATAAAAAGAGCGAATGCCTTGAAGTTACAGTATTTTTGATTTGTTCAACTTGCACTATTTCACCAGCCTTTTTTTTTTTTTTAATTGCGTAAAGTTAGAGTAGTTTTGCTACATTATTTTTGTTTGTTCAATTTGCAATGTTTCACAAAATAATAAAATATTAACGCAATAAATTCGTGCAATATTTTCGTAATTGTTGAGGTGTTAATTTCCTATAAGTCGAAATAAAATAATAAAATATCATATTGGAACCAACTATAAGTAAAAATAAAGTTATTATTTTAAAAAAGTGATACATCCACAACATTTTTTACAACACTTTTATAACAAACTATAGGTGGTAAATTGTTGTTGGTTCTAATTTAAATTTCTAATAAAATTAAAATTTTGCCCACTAATAACAACCTACTACTTATAATTTGTGATGAAAATATCGTGGATATAACATATCTATTGATAAAAGTTTAAGACATCTTGTTGTCATCACAATATTTTCAAAACTACTGAGCTATCAATTCTTTACAAGTCAAAATAAAATATAAAAAAAGCCAATATGCTTAGTAATAGTGTTTTGGTTTAGTCAAGTTTTTGAACTCATTCTAATGCTACTAAAAAAGCTTTTTTTATTTTTTTGAAAAGCTACTAAAAAAGCTTTCACACTTGTTCAAGGCATTTGGCCAATCAAGTTTGATGGATTTTTTTTCTTCTCAAGTACACCAATTTGTTTTTATTTTGTTTTATATTATATTATCTATATATAAAAAGAGCAAATGCCTTGAAGCTACAATATTTTGGGTTTGTTCAACCTGCACTAGTTTACTGGCTGCTTTTTTTTTCTTTTTCTTTTTTTGAATGCATAAAGCTACCTTAGTTTTGCTACATTAGTTTTGGTTTCTTCAATTCGCAATATTTCTCAAAATAATAAAATATTAGCAAAACAAATTGGCACTATATTTTCACAATTGTTGAGGTGTTAATTTCTTTTAGGTCAAAATAAAATAATAAAATATCATATTGGAACTAACCTGAACTAAAAATAAAGTTATTGTGCAAAAAAAGTGCTACATACACAACATTTTCACAACAAACCATAGGTGGTAGATTATTGTTGATTCTAATTTAAACTTGCTAATGAAATTACTGTTTTGCCCACCAATAACAACCTACTACTTATAATTTGTCATGAAATTGTTGTAGACATAACATTTCTTTTGTGAAAATTTTAAGACATCTTGTTGTCGTCATAATTTTTTCAAAATTGTTGAGCTATCAATTCTTTACAAGTCAAAATAAAATATTAAAAGTGCCAATAGGCTTAGGAATAGTGTTTTGGTTTAGTCAAGTTTTTGGACTCGTTCTAATGCTACTAAAAAAGCTTTCATACTTATTCAAGGCATTTGGCCAATCTAGTGAGATTGATTTTTTTTCTTCTCAGGTACACCAATTTGTTTTTATTTTCCTTTATATTATATTATCTATAGAGAAAAAGAGTGAATGCCTTGAAGTTACAGTATTTTTGATTTGTTCAACTTGCACTGTTTCACCAACCACTTTTTTTCTTTCTTTAATTGCGTAAAGTTATAGTACTTTTGCTATATTATATTTGGTTTATTCAATTTGCAATGCTTCTCAAAATAATAAAATATTAACACAACAAATTTGCACAATATTTTCACAATAATAGTGGTGTTAATTTCTTATAGGTCAAAATAAAATAATAAAATATCATATTGGAAACAATCACATGTAAAAATAAAGTTATTATCCAAAAAATGTGCTACATCTACAACATTTTTCACAACACCTTCATAACAAACCGTAGGTAGTAAATTGTTATTGGTTCTAATCTAAACTTGCTAATGAAATTACTTTTTTGCTCTCCAATAACAACCTACTACTTATAATTTGTTTGTGAAAAGCTTAAGACATGTTGTTGTCATCACGTTATTTTCAAAACTGCTGAGCAATCAATTCCTCATAAGTCAAAATAAAATATTAAAAGTGCCAATAGGCTTAGGAATAGTGTTTTGGTTTAGTCAAGTTTTTGGACTCATTCTAATGCTACTAAAGAATCTTTCAAACTTGTTCAAGGCATTTGGCCAATCTGGTGAGATTGATTTTTTTTCTTCTCATGTAAACCAATTTGTTTTTTTTTTTTGTTTTATATTATATTATCTATATATTAAAAGTGTGAATGCCATGAAGTTACAGTATTTTTGGTTTATTCAAAATAAAATAATAAAATATCATATTGGAAACAATCACAACTATAAAAAAAGTTATTATGCAAAAAAAAAGTGCTACATCCACAACATTTTTCACAACACCTTCATAACAAACCATAGGTGGTAAATTGTTATTGGTTCTAATCTAAACTTGCTATTGAAATTTCTTTTTTGATCTCCAATAACAACCTACTACTTATAATTTGTTATGAAAATGTCGTAGACATAACTTTTTTTTTTTTTTTTTTTTTTTGGAAATTTTAAGACACGTTGTTTTCATCACAATATTTTCAAAACTGATTAGCAATCAATTCTTTGCAAGTCAAAATAAAATATTAAAAGTGCCAATAGGCTTAGGAATAGTGTGTTGGTTTAGTCAAGTTTTTGGACTCATTCTAATGCTACTAAAAAAGCTTTCATACTTATTCAAGGCATTTGGCCAATCTAGTGAGATTGATTATTTTTCTTCTCAAGTGAACCAATTTTTTTTTCTTTTATATTATATTATCTATATATAAAAAGAGCGAATGCCTTGAAGTTATAATATTTTTTATTTGTTCAACTTGCACTGTTTCACCAGCCATTTTTTTTTTAATTGCGTAAAGTTAGAGTAGTTTTGCTACATTATTTTTTGTTTGTTCAATTTGCAATGTTTCACAAAATAATAAAATATTAACGCAATAAATTCGTACAATATTTTCGCAATTGTTGTGGTGTTAATTTCCTATAAGTCGAAATAAAATAATAAAATATCATATTGGAACCAACTACAAGTAAAAATAAAGTTATTATTTAAAAAAAGTGATACATCCACAACATTTTTTACAACACTTTTATAACAAACTATAGGTGGTAAATTGTTGTTGGTTCTAATTTAAATTTCTAATAAAATTAAAATTTTGCCCACTAATAACAACCTACTACTTATAATTTGTGATGAAAATATCGTGGACATAACATACCTATTGATAAAAGTTTAAGACATCTTGTTGTCATCACAATATTCTCAAAACTACTGAGCTATCAATTCTTTACAAGTCAAAATAAAATATAAAAAAAGCCAATATGCTTAGTAATAGTGTTTTGGTTTAGTCAAGTTTTTGAACTCATTCTAATGCTACTAAAAAAGCTTTTTTTATTTTTTTGAAAAGCTACTAAAAAAGCTTTCACACTTGTTCAAGGCATTTGGCCAATCAAGTTTGATGGATTTTTTTTCTTCTCAAGTACACCAATTTGTTTTTATTTTGTTTTATATTATATTATCTATATATAAAAAGAGCAAATGCCTTGAAGCTACAATATTTTGGGTTTGTTCAACCTGCACTAGTTTACTGGCTGCTTTTTTTTTCTTTTTCTTTTTTTGAATGCATAAAGCTACCTTAGTTTTGCTACATTAGTTTTGGTTTCTTCAATTCGCAATATTTCTCAAAATAATAAAATATTAGCAAAACAAATTGGCACTATATTTTCACAATTGTTGAGGTGTTAATTTCTTTTAGGTCGAAATAAAATAATAAAATATCATAGTGGAACTAACCTGAACTAAAAATAAAGTTATTGTGCAAAAAAAGTGCTACATACACAACATTTTCACAACAAACCATAGGTGGTAGATTATTGTTGATTCTAATTTAAACTTGCTAATGAAATTACTATTTTGCCCACCAATAACAACCTACTACTTATAATTTGTCATGAAATTGTTGTAGACATAACATTTCTTTTGTGAAAATTTTAAGACATCTTGTTGTCGTCATAATTTTTTCAAAATTATTGAGCTATCAATTCTTTACAAGTCAAAACAAAATATTACAAAATTATAAAGGTATTATGAAAATGTTGTGCCATTTGGTTCTATAAATTTTTTATTCATTTAGTCAACGTCATTGTGTCAAAATTCATTATTTCAGATTCAATTTTCTTGGGTTGACTTTTTATATATATTTTTTTCTTTACGCACCATTTTAAGTAAAAAACATAGATTTACACATACACACATGCGCGCACACACACGCACACACAAAACTTATGATAAAAACACTTTTCATCCTTTATGTTTAGGGTAGTTTACAATTCATCCTTTAACTTTAAAATCAAGTAAATTTTCCCTTAATATTTTGGAAAAGAGCAAATATGTCATATTGTAATTCTCTCAGTTAAACTCTAATGAAAGTTTATGATTCTTAAAATATTTTATTGTATAATGTCTAAAATACTCCCACTAAATTTTAACATTCGAAAAGTTTTCTTCACGTATATATAGTTTTAGATATGGTAGTAACGTTTAGAAAGTTGGAACGATAATATAGAGTGTTTTATATGTTATCTAAAGAACATTGATTTTCTAGATTTAAATTTTCGACACTTATATATTATCTAATGGAAAATTCGATGACATATGCCTTTTGTTATCTTTTTCTTTTCTTAGTAAAACTTAGTTGCTTATGCTTAGAAGTTTTTATTGAGTGGATATGTTTCCTTTAGCAAATAGGTACTAAAAAACTATGATAGTAAAATAGATATTTATATGTTTAATTAGATAAAATTTAGAATTGACCTTAATCACTACTCTTATTTCACGGCAAGCACGTGCAGGCCCTAACTAGTATATTACCAAATATTTGTAAAGATACCACTCACCAAATTGCTAGCACTCTACTCGAACTTTGTCAAAATTATATTTACATTCTGTCCACCACAATGCTTTTGCTTTAAATTGATTTGATTGTCATGTTGTTATGCTGCTATTTGGCCATGATAGAGTATTGCCTTAAGCAGGTACGCTATCCAAATTTCACTGCACCAAGACATGACCATGCATACGTACTAAAAGCTCGAAAATGTGTTAAAAACACAACAACTGTTTAGACTCTCAAATTAAACTTACGGCTCGATAGATTTTACACTAACTTAATTCTAAGTGCGGAATAGTGTAAATGCAAGCGGATAAACAAACAAACTACTCTAATCCATAATCAAGACAACATAGTAGTAAAATGGAATGTAAAAGAGTAGGGAAGAGAGATGCAAACACAAGATAACACGCCGATGTGTTACGAAAAATGTTGTGGATGTAGCAATTTTTTTAAAATAATAACTTTATTTTTACTTGTAGTTGGTTCCAATATGATACTTTATTATTTTATTCCAACTTATAGGAAATTAACACCATAACAATTGCGAAAATATTGTACCAATTTGTTGTGTTAATATTTTATTATTTTGTGAAACATTGCAAATTGAACAAACCACAGATATTGTAGCGAAACTACTGTAACTTTACACATTCAAAAAAATAAGTGGCTAGTGAAACAATGCTAGTTGAACAAACCAAAATTATTGTTGCTTCAAGGCATTCGCTCCCTTTATATATAGATAATATAATATTAAACGAAACAAAAACAAATTGTTGTACTTGAGAAGAGAAAAAATCCATCTCACTAGATTGGCGAAATGCCTTTAATAAGTATGAAAGTTTTTTTGGTAGCATTAGAATGAGTCCATAAACTTGACTAAACCAACACATTATCCCTAAGCCTATTGGCACTTTTAATATTTTTTTTTTTTTTTTGACTTGTAAAGAATAGATTGCTTAGCAGTTTTGAAAATATTGAGACGACAATAAGATGTCTTAAAATTTTCACAGCAGAAATGTTATTTCCACGACATTTTCATAACAAATTATAAGTAGTAGGTTGTTATTGGTAATAAAAAAAAGTAATTTCATTAGCAAGTTTAGATTAGAACCTATAACAATTTAACACCTATGATTTGTTATGAAGGTGTTGTGAAAAATGTTGTGGATGTTGCAATTTTTTTACATAATAACTTTATTTTTAGTTGTGATTGTTTCCAATATGATTTATCATTTTATTTTGACCTATAAGAATTGAACACCTCAAAAATTGAGAAAATATTGTGCCATTTTGTTATGTTAATATTTTATTATTTTGAGAAGCATTGCAAATTGAACAAACGAAAAATAAAGTATTAAAACTATTGTAACTTTACGCAATTAAAGAAAAAAAAGTGGCTGGTGAAACAGTGCAAGTTGAACAAATAAAAAATATAGTAACTTCAAGGCATTCACACTTTTTAAATATAGATAATATAATATAAAAGAAAATAAAAACAAATTGGTGTACTTGAGAAGAAAAAAAATCAATCTCACCAGATTGGCCAAATGCCTTGAATAAGTATGAAAGATTTTTTAGTAGCATTAGAATGAGTCCAAAAACTTGACTAAACCGAAACACTATTCCTACGCATATTGGCTCTTTTATATTTTATTTTGACTTGTAAAGAATTGATAGCTCAGTAGTTTCGAAAATATTGTTATGGCAACAAGATGTCTTAAACTTTTCACAATTGAAAAGTTATGTCGACGACATTTGCATTACAAATTATAAGCAGTAGGTTGTTACAAGTTGTTATTTATGGGCAAAAAATAATTTAATTAGCAAGTTTAAATTAGAACTAATAACAATTTACCACCTATAGTTTGTTATGAAAGTGTTGTGAAGAATGTTGTGGATGTAGCACTTTTTTTGCACAATACCTTTATTTTTAATTGTTGTTGGTTCCAATATTTGTACTACTTTTTAAGGGGCTTCTCTTATTTGAGATCCTCATTTTTTTGGTTCAAAAAAGCCCCTACTCCCCTATTTTTAATTAGAGACAAAAATAAAGGATAATCCAGTAAAAATACAACTCTAACTCCTAGTAAAACATTTCCAAAAAAATAGGGTCACTTTTCTATTGATTTTCAAATTACTTTATTCACTTATAAATTAGATTCTCAAAATAAAAATTATATATAAAAAAATAAAAACACCATTTTTTTTTTTTTTTTTTTTGGCTACAAAATAGGACCACTAAACAAAAAGCCTCGTTGCATGCATGAAGCGCATATGATGTGGCTAGTTATATTTTATTATTTTATTTTGACCTATAAGAAATTAACACCTCAACCATTGTGAAAATATTGTGTCAACTTGTTGTGTTAATATTTTTGTGAAACATTGTGAATTGAACAAACCAAAATTAGTGTAGCTAAACTACTGTAACTTTACGCATTCGAAAAAAAAAAAAAGAGGTTGGTGAAATAGTGCAATTTGAACAAACCAAAAATACTGTAACTTCGAGTCATTCGCTCTTTTTATATATAGCTAATATAATATAAAACAAACAAAAACAAATTGGTGTACTTGAGAAGAAAAAAAATCCATCTCACCAGATTGGCCAAATGCTTTGAATAAGTATGAAAGCTTTTTTAGTAGCATTAGAATGAGTCCAAGAGCTTGACTAAACCAAAACACTATTCCTAAGCCTATTGGCTTTTTTTATATGGTTAACAAATATCTTTCGATTGACAGTGCAAGTTGAACAAACCAAAAATATTGTAACTTCAAGCCATTCGCTCTTTTTATATATAGCTAATATAATATAAAACAAACAAAAATAAATTGGTGTACTTGAGAAGAAAAAAAATCTATCTCACCATATTGGCCAAATGCTTTGAATAAGTATGAAAGCTTTTTTAGTAGCCCAAGAATTTGACTAAACCAAAGCGCTATTCCTAAGCCTATTGGCTTTTTTTATATGGTTAGCAATATCTTTCGAGTGACAGTGCAAGTTGAACAAACCAAAAATACTGTAACTTCAAGCCATTCGCTCTTTTTATATATAGTAGGGGTGGCAAATGGGTGGGTTTGGGGTGGGCATAATTGGGTTGAGTATATAAAACCCATTTACCCATTAGAACCCATTTAACTAATTCATTCTAACCCAAATCCAACCCAACCAAATTATTATGGGTAAACCCCAACCCACCCAATTACCCAATTATCAAAATTACCAAAATGCCACTAAAGTGAAAATGACCAAAGTACTCTAAAATCTTCAAAAATGACCAAAATACCCCCAAATTTAAAATTACCAAAATATCTCCAAAAAAGACCAAAATACCCCAAAACCTAAAAAATAACAAAAATACCTCCAAAACCTAAAAATGACCAAAATACCCCAAAAACCCAAAAAATGACCAAAATATCCCTGAAACCCAAAAAATGACTAAAATATCCCCGAAACCCACAAAATGACCAAAATACCCCTAAAACCCAAAAAATGACTAAAATACCTCCGAAACCTAAAAATACCTCCAAAACATAAAAAATGACCAAAATACTCCCAAAACCCAAAAAATGACAAAAATACCCCCAAAACCCAAAAAATGACAAAAATACCCTTGAAACCCAAAAAATGACCAAAATACTCCCAAAACCCAAAAAATTACCAAAATACCCTCGAAACCTAAAAAATGACCAACGTACCCCCGAAACCTAAAAATTACCAAAATACCGCCGAAACCTAAAAAATGACCAAAATACACCCAAAACCCAAAAAATTACCAAAATACCCCTGAAACCCAAGAAATGACCAAAATACCCCAAAAACCTTAAAATGACCAAAATACCCCTAGAACCTAAAAAATGACCAAAAGACCCCCAGAACCTAAAAAATGACCAAAATACCCCTAAAACCTAAAAATTACCAAAATAATCACAAAACCTACAAAATGACCAAATACCCCTAAGAATCCAAAAAATGACCAAAATACCCTTGAAACCTAAAAATTACCAAAATACCCCCAAAACCCATAAAATGACCAAAATGCGCCCGAAACCAAAAAATTACCAAAATACCCCCCGAAACATAGAAAATGACCAAAATACCCCTGAAACCCAAAAAAGGACCAAAATACCTCCAAAACCTAAAAATGACCAAAATACCCCTAAAACCCAAAAAATGTCGAAAATACCCCCGAAACCTAAAAAATTACCAAAATAATCTCGAAGTCTAAAAATTAACCAAAATAACGCCAAAACCTAAAAATGACCAAAATACCCCCGAAACCTTAAAAATGGCCAAAATAACCCTGAAGCTTAAAAATTGACCAAAATAACCTAGAAACCAAAAAATGATCAAAATACTCTCGAAACCTAAAAAATGACCAAAGTGCCCCTGAAACCTAAATATGACCAAAATAACCCCTAAACCTTAAAGTGACCAAAATATCCTCAAAATCTAAAAAAATGACCAAAATACCCCGAAACCTATAAAATGACAAAAATGCCTCTTAAACCTATAAGTCGATAAAAATACACCCTAAACCTAAAAAAATTACCCAAATCCCTCCTAAAACTAAAAAATGACCAAAATACTCCCTAAACATAAAAAATGACCAAAATATCCCCTAAACCTAAAAATGACTAAGATAGCTCGGAAACCTAAAGAATGATTGAAATATCCCCAAAACCTAAAAAGTTATTAAACGACCTCCAAAACTTAGAAAATTACAAAAAATAATGGCCCCAAAATCTAAAAGTTAACGAAACAACCCTAAAACCTAAAAAATTAGTGACATTCCCTCAAAACCTGCAAAATGACTGAAATACTCTTAGAACCTTTAATTTAACGAAAATACCCTCGAAACATCCAAAATACCCCAAACCCCTATTTTGGTAATTTTAGAGGCTTCGGGTGTATTTTGTTCATCTTATAGGATTAGTGGTATGTTGGTCATTTTAGATATTTTGATGGGTATTTTGGTCGTTTTATAGATTTAGAGGTATTTTGGTCGTTTTAGGGGTTTCAGGGTATTTTTGGTAATTTTAGAGGTTTCAGGTTGTTTGTGGCCATTTTAGAGGTTCTGGGTTTATTTGGGTCATTTCAAAGGTTTAGGGGTATTTTTGTCACTTTATAGGTTTAAGGGTATTTTGGTCATTTTTTAAGTTTCATGGGTATTTTAGTAATTTTTTAGGTTTAGGGGGTATTTTGGTCATCTATAGTTTTAGGGGGGTATTTTGGTCATTTTCAGGTTTCTAGATTATTTGATCAATTTTTAGGCTTTGGGGTTATTTTGGCCATTTTTTAGGTTTCGAGGGTATTTTTGTCATTTTTTAGGTTTCAGGGGTATTTTAGTCATTTTATAGGTTTTGGGGTTCTTTTTGTCATTTTTTAGGCTTTGGGGGTATTTTAACCATTTTTTGGATTTCAAGGGCATTTTGGTAATTTTTAGGTTTCGGGGGAGATTTTGGTAACTTTTTGGGTGTCGGGGGTATTTTGGTCATTTTTTTGGGTTCAGGGGTATTTTGGTAATTTTTAGGTTTCGGGGGTATTTTGGTAATTATGTGTGTCAGGGGTATTTTGGTCATTTTTTGGGTTTCTGGGGTATTTTGGTAATTTTTTGGGTTTTGGGGGGGGTATTTTGGTAATTTTTAGGTTTTGGGGGTATTTTCGTCATTTTGTAGGTTTTGGGGGGTATTTTGGTAATTTTTAGATTTCGAGGGTATTTTGGTCATTTTTTGGGGTTCGGGGGTATTTTGGTCATTTTTTTGGGTTTTGGGGGGTATTTTGGTAATTTTTTGGTTTTGGGGTTATTTTGGTAATTTTTTAAGTTTAAGGGGTATTTTGGTCTTTTTTTTTTAGGTTTTAGGGGTATTTTGGTCATTTTTAGGTTTAGGTGTTATTTTAGTTATTTTTTAGGTTGAGGGGGTATTTTGGTAATTTTAGTGATTTTGGGGCATTTTAAAGTTGGGTGATTTGTAGAAATGATAATTGGATCATAATTGGGTCAATTGGGTACCCAATTAAAACCCAATAAACATTAATGTTAATTTGGTTAATACCCATTTAACCCAATTAATAATTGGGTGGGTTTAGGTCTAATTTAAGTTGGTGGGTTTGGGTGGGCAAATGAGTTTGGGTTGATTTTGCCACCCCTAATATATAGCTAATATAATATAAAACAAACAAAAACAAATTGGTGTACTTGAGAAGAAAAAAAATCCAGCTCACCAGATTGGCCAAATGTCTTGAATAAGTATGAAAGGTTTTTTAGTAGCATTAGAATGAGTCCAAGAACTTGGCTAAACCAAAATACTATTCCTAAGCCTGTTGGCTCTTTTTATATAGTTAACAGATATCTTTCAATTGATAGAGTGAGGAAAGTTGCCCCTGCACTTCACGCAATGTTATTGGATTGGCTCCTATCCATTCAACGCAGTATCATCGATGATAGATGTTTAATCCTGCACTGCAATTAAAATTGCATATTAAATTCTACTGCCATTCTGCCAACCCTTGAAGTAGCTACAGAAAATATTTAAATCATTCTCAGAGAACCCATTATTGTGTCTGAACAATTGGAACTTGGTGGAAGCACAAAATGATGGGTTATTCTATAGCAAGAGCATTATACATAATCTATTTGTTGGATATACACATACGAGTGAAGTCTTATATTAAATAATGATGAGAAAAATGAGTGGTTAATATAACATAATTGAGTACATGCTCATTAGGCTTAGGTCTTTTAAGTTAGATTGTGTGTGCCAAAAAAAAAAAGGTTTAATTAAAATTCCACCCACTACAAAAAAAAAAAAATAAATAATAATAATAATAAAGAAAAGAAAAGAAAAGAATACGTCAATAGTATTTTCAGGTTAGAAAAAATATAAGTCATTCAAATTCAACCCACTACCAAAAAAAACAAAAGTTTCATTAAAATTCCACCAACTGCCAAAAAAAAAAAAAAAAAAAAAAGTCAATAGTATATTCAGGTTAGAGAAATTAATGTGTTTCATGGGCATTTACAACTCATTCTACACACTTAATCGCGACTCCAGGATATATTTTTAGGGGATCAGTAAAAGGATACACTTTGGGTAAAAAAAAAAAAAAAAGGTGAATTTTACGGTTTACGTGACCTTTTTATTACAAAATTTTTCATAGCACGTACTAGTAAGAGAATAAAAGATGAGAAGTACTACACATACAATATTTTCATAACACTTTTCCAACAAATTTTAGGTTATAAGTTGTTATTAGTTCTAATTTAAACTCACTATTGAAATTACTTTTTTTCTCATCAGTTACAATTTGCCACGTAGGCTTTATTATGAGCGTATTATGGACATAGCGTTTCTCATATAAAATAAACTATAAGTTCATTGCATATTGTTTATTAATATGATGAAGAAAATAATTATTGTTGCTAAGATTAATCTTTAAAATCATCTATTGTTTTTAAATACAATCAACATATGAATTATTGTTGTTAAGTGAGCTCCAAGTGAGATCTAAATACAATAAACTTTTATGTATTAGTTTATTTCAAATTTGTTAAGATCTAAATGATTTTTTTTTTTTTTTTTAGATTTAGATGAACAAATTTATGCTTTTGTTGTTAGGCTTACTATTTTTTCCTCCATATTTTAGATCAAATTGGTTTTTTATTGGGGTTTTTTTTTTTTGGTTAAAAAGACCAAGATATTGTCAAGATGATCATATTAAAATTCATTTCAACTAGGCTTAAAAAAAATTTAGGTCTAGGTGGTTCAAAATTAATTTTAGGAGGGTCAAATAAAAAAAATTAAAGAATTTATATATATATATATATATATTTATATATTGGCCTAAAACCTAGAGCCGCCCTTGAACCCACTATATATATATATAATATAAATAAATTTATTAAAATTCAACCCACTAGAGAAAAAAAATGGTTTCATTAAAAATCCGGCCACTAACTACAAAAAAGAGTCAATAGTATTTTCGAGTTAGAAAAATTAATCTGTTTCATGGGCATTTTTATAACTCATTAATGAGTTTCTAAAAAAAAAAACTCATTAAAATTTCACCAACTACCAAAAAAAAAAGAAAAAAAAAGAGTCAATAGTACTTCCGGGTTAGAAAAATTAATGTCTGTTTCACGGGCATTTATATAACTATTAAAACCTCCACCTACTACCAAAAATATGTCATGTTGGTTCTCGTGCCTTGAATTTGTCCACTTAATGTCAGGATTCTAGATATAGGAGTACTTTTCTTGTAAGGCTACATATATTGGTTTATATATGAAGGCCAGTTGGTTTGCTTTGTTGAACTATAGACACCCAGAAATGGCTATGCAAGTGGTAATGCGAATTACTTTCTTTCTTCTACTGACCACCTATGAGTTAGCAGAAGTTGCAGCACCTATAGCAAAACCCAATTGAAATTACTTTTTTTCTCATAAGTAACAATTAATAACAATCTATCACTTAGGCTTTATTATGAGCGTATTATGAACATAGTGTTTTTCATATAAAATAAACTATAAGTTCATTACATATTGTTTATTAATACGATGAAGATAATAATTATTATTGCTAAGATTAATATTGAAAATCATCTATTGTTTTTAAATACAATCAACATATGAATTATTGTTGTTAACTGAACTCCAAGTGAGATCTAAATACAATAAACTTTTATGTATTAGTTTATTTCAAAATTGTTAAGATCTAAATGATTTTTTTGTTTTTTTTTAGATTTTAGATGAAGAAATTTATGCTTTTGTTGTTAGGCTTACTATTTTTTCCTCCGTATTTTAAATCAAATTTGTTTTTTAATGGGGTTTTTTTTGTGTTTAAAAAGACCAAGATATTGTCAAGACGATCATATTAAAATTCATTTCAACTAGGCTTAAAAAAAAATTGGGTCCAGGGGGTTCAAAATTAATTTTAGGAGGGTCAAATAAAAATAAATTAAAGAATTATATATATATATATATATATTTGGCTAAAACCTAGAGCCGTCCATGAACCCACTATATATATATATATATATATGTATATAAATAAATTTATTAAAATTCCACCCACTAAAGAAAAAAGAAAGTTTCATTAAAAATCCGGCCACTAACTACAAAAAAGAGTCAATAGTATTTTCGAGTTAGAAAAATTAATCTGTTTCATGGGCATTTATATAACTCATTAATGAGTTTCTAAAAAAAAAAAAAAAACTCATTAAAATTTCACCAACTACCAAAAAAAAAAAAAAAAAGTCAATAGTAACTTCCGGTTAAGAAAAATAATGTCTCATTTCACAGGCATTTATATAACTATTAAACCTCACCACTACCAAAAAATTGTCATGGTTGGTTCTTGTTGCTTGAATTTTGTCCATTAATGTCGATTCTAGACATAGGAGTCTTTTCTTGTATAGGCTCCATATATTGGTTTATATATGAAGGCCAAGCTGTTGTTTGTGAACTATAGACACCAGAAATGGCTGTGCAGGTGGTTAATGCGATATTTCTTCTTCTACTAACCTATGATCGTGAGCAGGCTGCGCACCTATAGCAAAACCCATTGAAATTACTTTTTTTCTTCATCAGTATTAATATACCAATCTGTCCTAGATTTATCTGCTGATGCGTATCTATAAACTAGTGTTTCTCATTAAAATAAACTATAAGTTCATGCATTGTTTATTAATATGCGAAGAAATAATTTATTGTTGCTAAGGATTAATCTTTAAAGATCAATCCTATTTGTTATTTAAATACATTCACATCATGTTATTGTATGTTAAGTGAGACTCCAATTTGAGACTCCTAATCAATAAATTTTTATGTATTAAGTTTTATTCAAATTTGTTAAATCTAAATGATTTTTTTTTTTTTTTAGATTTAGTGAACAAATTTATGCTTTTGTTGTTAGGCTTACTATTTTTTCCTCCATATTTTAGATCAAATTGGTTTTTTATTTGGATTTTTTTTTTTTTTGTTAAAAAGACCAAGATATTGTCAAGATGATCATATCAAAATTCATTTCAACTAGGCTTAAAAAAAATTTAGGTCTAGGTGGTTCAAAATTAATTTTAGGAGGGTCAAATAAAAAAAATTAAAGAATTATATATATATATATATATTTATATTGGCCTAAAACCTAGAGCCGCCCATGAACCCACTATATATATATATAAATAAATAAATTTATTAAAATTCAACCCACTAGAGAAAAAAATGGTTTCATTAAAAATCCGGCCACTAACTACAAAAAAGAGTCAATAGTATTTTCGAGTTAGAAAAATTACTCTGTTTCATGGGCATTTATATAACTCATTAATGAGTTTCTAAAAAAAAAAAAACTCATTAAAATTTCACCAACTACCAAAAAAAAATAAAAATAAAGAAAGAGTCAATCGTACTTCCGGGTTAGAAAAATTAATGTTTGTTTCACGGGCATTTATATAACTATTAAAACCTCCACCGACTACCTAAAATATGTCATGTTGGTTCTTGTGCCTTGAATTTGTCCACTTAATGTCAGGATTCTAGACATAGGAGTACTTTTCTTGTAAGGCTACATATATTGGTTTATATATGAAGGCCAGCTGGTTTGCTTTGTTGAACTATAGACACCCAGAAATGGCTGTGCAAGTGGTAATGCGAATTACTTTCTTTCTTCTACTGACCACCTATGAGTTAGCAGAAGCTGCAGCACCTATAGCAAAACCCAATTGAAATAAGTTTTTTTCTCATAAGTAACAATTAATAACAATCTATCACTTAGGCTTTATTATGAGCGTATTATGAACATAGTGTTTCTCATATAAAATAAACTATAAGTTCATTGCATATTGTTTATTAATACGATGAAGATAATAATTATTATTGCTAAGATTAATATTGAAAATCATCTATTGTTTTTAAATACAATCAACATATGAATTATTGTTGTTAACTGAGCTCCAAGTGAGATCTAAATACAATAAACTTTTATGTATTAGTTTATTTCAAAATTGTTAAGATCTAAATGATTTTTTTGTTTTTTTTTTTAGATTTTAGATGAACAAATTTATGCTTTTGTTGTTTGGCTTACTACTTTTTCTTCAGCATTTTAGATCAAATTGGTTTTTTAATGGGGTTTTTTTTTGTGTTTAAAAAGACCAAGATATTTTCAAGTCGATCATATTAAAATTCATTTCAACTAGGCTTAAAAAAAAATTAGGTCCAGGAGGTTCAAAATTAATTTTAGGATGGTCAAATAAAATAAAATTAAAGAATTATATATATATATATATATATATATATATATTTGGCTAAAACCTAGAGCCGCCCATGAACCCACTATATATATATATATATATATATATATATATATGTATATAAATAAATTTATTAAAATTCCACCCACTAGAGAAAAAAAATGTTTCATTAAAAATCCGGCCACTAACTACAAAAAAGAGTCAATAATATTTTCGAGCTAGAAAAATTAATCTGTTTCATGGGCATTTATATAACTCATTAATGAGTTTTTTTTTATAAAAAAAAACTCATTAAAATTTCACCAACTACCAAAAAAAGAAAAAAAAGAAAGAGTCAATAGTACTTCCGGGTTAGAAAAATTAATGTCTGTTTCAAGGGCATTTATATAACTATTAAAACCTCCACCTACTACCTAGAATATGTCATGTTGGTTCTTGTGCCTTGAATTTGTCCACTTAATGTCAGGATTCTAGATATAGGAGTACTTTTCTTGTAAGGCTACATATATTGGTTTATATATGAAGGCCAGCTGGTTTGCTTTGTTGAACTATAGACACCCAGAAATGGCTGTGCAAGTGGCACTACAAGAAATTTGGTCTTTAGCGATGGCATATAGTCGTCACTAATGCTTTAAATATCGTCGCTAATTATATTGGCGACGAAAAATGTCGTCGCTAACTTTCGTTAAACGAATTTGGTTACAAAAGAGTTTTTTAGTGATGATATTAATGTCGTCGCAAATACAATACTATTAACGACGACAAAGTCATTGCTAATAGTGACAATTGTCGTCATAAATAACTCAAGAACCCAAGACGAAATGTCGTCGCTACTAGCTCATTAGTAGTGACGAATTTTTTTGTCATCGCTAGTAGATTATTATTAACAACGACATTTTTGTTGTCGCTTATATGTCATTACTAGCGACAACGCTTGTTGTCGTCATAGATAATAATATATTACTAACCACAAACATGTCATCACTAAAATTTGCATGTTAGCGATGATATTGTTTGTCGTCACTGATGATATGATAAAATATTAGCGACGACAATGTCGTCACTAATAACATTTTACATTTTTTTTAATTTTTCTATAAAATTTACATTTTGAATTTTACATGGGTACCCGATGGAAAATAATAAATCACAATCCCACACATCACAAATTTTCAATCACAAATACTCATATAAGCATAATAATTGCTCAATCAATAACTACTAATAAGGGAAAACATACCCAAGTTCAATATCATATACATAATTTAAGTTCCAATTTATTCTCTCAAATACTAATCAAATAATAACATATTGCTCATGAAGATATGCTGCCAAGCTAAAACTTGTTGCAATGAAATGTATCTCCCCTCGACATCATATGTAAGATTGTAACCCAAGGCACGAGACATTTTAACCTGAAATAATGAGCATAAACCAATGTAAAGGTCAACTAAAATAGATGACAAAAATACTTACTAAATAGTTTTAACATTCAAGTAAAATTTTTACATTTATATTTTTCAAAAATATCATAGATGAAAAGATATGAAAGCTTTATGTATTTAACAAAACTTAATCTGCATCAAGACTCATTCTACAAAAGAAATAAGTCCAAATTAACAGTCATAACAAGGAACATATCAAAAGATATTAGGCAAAATATGATATTATGGTCAGTAACATTTTGGTAAAGTAATTTATTCAAAGTCTATACAATGATAAAGATAACTACATAAAAGATTATACTAACTACTACAAAAGTGGACTATGGGGACGAAACATATTCCCAGCATATGCAAGAAACATAGTTATCCAGACTAAGCATCTTGAACTTTTTTTGTGATGGAAGTTTTGCAACTTGGATAGCTTCAATTAGCTTATGAGAAATAGAATAGATTTACAATATATCAATTATGTATACAAGCTGACTCACAAAGCCATTTTCACTATTAGAGCTTCTCTGCCCCTAAGTTAGTCAAAATCTACCATTATTGGAGATTCTTCATATGATTTGTTACTTATAGTCCATTAGTCCTACTATTGCAGTGCCTTGTAGCTAGCTACTTAATGACATGCAAAAAATTTCACTCACTTTTATTTTAAAGAAGCGAAGATTCCGTAAGAACACAACACTTCCCTTCCCATTATTTTGCTAAATTCATATCTAATAAAATAAGCAATAGAAGTCATCTTCCTCACCATGTTAATAATAATAATAATAATAATAATAATATAGAATATTATATTATATTATAAGGACCCACAATATAAAAACTAAAACTATGGTGCCCATGTTCTTTCAAATCCAAATAACAGAGTGTACGAATAGCTTACTGTGCCCATGGCTTCAAACCCAAAAACTCACAATATCAAAATTAAAATTAAAAAAAAAAAACTGAAATAAAGAAAAGAAAGAGCTTTTAATCACAGGGTTAGTTCATGCTTTCTTAACATGAAAGTATAGATCATTGAAAATTTAAAATTTAAAAAAAAAAATCAAAATCAAAATCTCTAAAATTACCTTTGAGAGAGAACAGCAAAGAGGGAACAACGAAAGTATAGATCCAATTAATCTTTTAGAACTGAAAAGAAAAGCTTTTGTTATAGATGAACATTCAGAATTGGAAAAAAAAAAAAAAATCAATCACAATTTTCATTATGAAATTCTAGAACTACACAAGAAAGAGAGAAAATAAAAATTAGGGAATGGAGAAGAAACAAAGACTGACAATGAGAGAGAGAGAGAGCTTACCGATTTGTGGAGATTGAGTCATGAGGAGAGGAGAGAAAGAACGTGAAAAAAAAAAAAAAAAAACTGTATATTTGGGTTTGTTTACAGGTTCCAAAAAAAAGGGGGCCTGTTTACATTTTTTTTTTTTTAATTTGGGTACTTTAAAAAATTTCAATTCACGCCTAATAAGTAAAAACTAGAAGAAGAACTGAATAAGTAAAAGGAAAATGTTAGGTACACAAAAAATTTCATAATTATTGTAACAATTTGTCACATGGCAAATTGTGAAGGGTGAAGGTCAAATGGTGGGTCCAAACTTCCACCACTTATAACTCACTACATGATAAATTGTGACAAAAATTGTGAAATTATTTGTGTCCCTAACATTGCTCTAAGTAAAAACTGAGAAGCTATTAACGTGTCTGAGTGGAAAACTTAAAAAGCGGTTGGGAGAAGTGAAAAAACAGTAAAAGTAGGTTGTCATTTTTTGGGTTTTATCACCCTCTTTTTTTTTTTTTTTTTTTTTTTTTTTTTTTTTGCTGAAATCCTCTTTGACTAATTAGTTTTAAATATAGGCGAAACTACACTATTGGTCCCTGAAGTTTACCCTGTGTGCGCAATTGATCCCTCAAGTTTAAAGCGAGCACAATTAGTCCCTTACGTTTTAAAACTGAGTTGTATTGGTCTTTTTACTAACTGCTGTTAACGGTGTTACTTACGTGGTTAACGGAACAATGACTTGACATTTTTTTAAATGATGTGGCATATTTTTAATTAAAAATTAAAAAAAATAATTTCCGCGTTAGATGAAATTGAAAAATCTTATTGAATGAATTAAAAACAAATATGAAGTGTCAATCGAGTCTCAGTCTCATCAGTTTTGGTATGAAAAGTCAGACCTCTAAGTGTGTGGGTTCTATCAGTTTGTCACACACCGGCGGCTATCTAAAAAATAGACACAGTAAAAAATCAGGAAATAGAGAGGAGAAAGACTCACTAGCCTGGTATAGATTTCTCAAAAAAAAAAAAAAAAAAAAAAAAAAAAAAAGCCTAGTATAGCAAGAAGCAATTTGCAGACTGCAGAGACTTCCTTCCACGCATTTTATTCCATTATATATTCCAATCTTTTGTCATCCTTTTGTGGAATCTTTCCTTTCTAAATCTGAGAAAATGCTTTTGGAGACTGTGGGAGGGGCATGCCTTTCTCCACTGGTTCAAGTGCTGTTGGACAGGTTGGCTGTTCCCCTGATCATTAACCTTTTCCAAAACTGGGATTTCGATGAGACACTCCTGGAGAGGCTGAAAACGGTTCTGCTGACTGTTAATGCAGAGATCAGTGATGCAGAAGAGTTGGAGATCATGAATTTGGTGGTGAAAGACAGGGTCAACGAGCTCAAAGATGCTGTCTACGATGCCAATGAAAAAAAAAAATAGTTTCCACATTAGATTTGTTTTTAATCCGGCCAATGTGATTTTTCAATTTCATCTAACGTGAAAACTATTTTTTTTAATTTTTAATTAAAAACATGCCATATCATTTAAAAAAATGTCAAGTCATTGTTCTGTTAGCCATGTAAGTAACACCGTTAACAGTAGTTAGTAAAAAGATTAATACAACTCAGTTTTAAAACTTAAGGGACTAATTGTGCTCGCTTCAAACTTGTGGGACTAATTGCGCACACAGGGTAAATTTCAGGGACCAATAGTGTAGTTTCGCCTTAAATATATATATATTTAATACTATTTTGCTAACCAAGGCAAATCCCAACGTCCCTACTAACTATCTCATTTACTAATTTTAATTGATATTTTGTGGTTTTGTTTAACTTTTTAATAAAAGTTACAAGTCCTTTACTTTATTTATTATTTTTTTATTTATTTTTAACTTATAAACTTGTAAGTGTTGTAACATGTATTTGTAAAGATCCATAATAAAATATACGGTTTCTATCAAATAATTAAATCTATAAATATGAAAGTGTGTGTGTGTGTGTATATATATATATACACACTTTCAAATTTATGAATATATAATTTTTTTTAAATAGCAGTAATTCTGAAATGGTACACTGATATTGACTAGTACCAAAATATTTTGTTTCTTTGACTAAACCTTAACGGCCATGGATAATGAATTAAACTCGATGAAGAATAAGTAAAAGTGTGTTTTCACATGGTCCACAGACACACTTTTGTCAATCACAATTCATTATATAGTAAGTTGTGGTACAAAATTATGTCTATTTATGTGGTCTTAGCATAATTCCAAAATAAAATCAAATGTCTAAATGGATAAATTATAAAGAGAGAAGTGGAAGAATCCCAAAACATGTGGAGGAGAAACAACTAGAGAAAGAGTTTTTGGATTTCCATCCACAAATTTCTAATTTTTTTAATCATTTTTTTACTCCCAACGTGTCCATCAATGTATCATTTACCATTTCTTTTTTAATGTTGTCATGTCTTGTCTCATGGTCTTTTCTTTCACTTTTTTTTTTTAATTATATATATAACTTATAAGCCCGTTGGGTTAGATATAAACTAACTAGTTACTTTTTTTGCAAAATATAAACTAACTTCTTACTTTTATCATTTATAAAGATGCATAACATATTACATGGATTGTTACCAAAAATTAAATTTATAAACATTCAAATATATATATATATATATATACTATTAGATTCATTAATATTATAATTATATAATTTTTTTTGTTTAAAAATAGTGGCAATTCTAAAATGGTACACCGGTATACATGTGTGGAGAAGAAAAAAACAAGAAAAAAGAAACGTATGGATGAAAGAAAGGAAAAATAATATAAAAAATAAGAAATCACAATTGAGAAATGCTACAACAATATATGAAAAATAATTAATTTATTCTAAATCTAGTATGTATTTCAAGTTTTCAAAGACAATAAAAACACACATTTTTATTATGAGAAGTGCTACATATAGAAACTAAATTAATTTATTCTAAACCTAGAATGTATTTCAAGTTTTCGAAGACAATTAAAAAAAAAAAAAAACACACACACACACACACACACACACATTTTTTTATGACAAGTGTTACATTCACAACATTTTCGCAACAAATCATAGGTGGTTTGTTGTTATTGGTTCAAATTTGAACCTAACACTAACATTACTTTTTTGCCCTAACAATAACAATCAGTAACAACCTATCACTTAAAATTTGTTGTAAAAATGTTAATAAAATTTGAGAACAATTGATGGTCAGATTGAGAGAACATTGCCATAAAGGTACACAACACACGTCCATCACATGCCATCCTTAGATTTGAAATCTAATCGTTGGATTCAAAGAGTGTAAAGAAAGGTTAATTCTAGTAAATTATGGTCACAATCAAATGGTTGGATTTAGAGAAATACGAGGTTAAAGTTTAGTTAAAATTGGTCAAACCCGGTCAAACTTAATAGATGGTCCCAAGACCACTAGACTTTGTGAAATTCATATTCGAATCTTGATCACTAGGATTGAAAAGTATGTGACATATTGGTGTTTGTGAAATTTGAGACCAATTGGATGGTCAGATTCAGAGAACATAGCCATACAGATACACAACACATGTCCATCTCACACCATACTTAGATTTGAAATCTAACCATTGGATTTCAAGAGGGTAATGAAAGGTTAATTCTAGTAAATTATGGTCACAATCACAATCAAATGGTTGGATTTAGAGAAAGGTGCAGTCAAAGTTTAGTTAAAGTTGGTGAAACCCGGTCAAACTTAATAGATGGTCCTGAGACCACTAGATTTTATGAAATTCATATTCGAATCTGGATCATTAGGATTGAAAAGTATGGTGACATATTGGTGTTGGTGAAATTTTAGAACAATTAGATGGCCAGATTGAGAGAACATTGCTATGAAGGTACACAACACACATCCATCATACACCAACCTGAGATTTGAAATCTAATCGTTGGATTCAAAGAGTGTAATGAAAGGTTAATTCTAGTAAATTATGGTTACAATCAAATGGTTGAATTTACAAAAAGGCGCGGTCAAAGTTTAGTTAAAATTGGTCAAACCCGGTCAAACTTAATAGATGGTCCCGAGACCACTAGACTATGTGGAATTCATATTTGAATTTGGATCATTGGGATTGAAAAGTATGGTGACATATTGGTGTTGGTGAAATTTGAGAACAATTGGATGGTCAGATTGAGAGAACATTGTCGTAAAAGTACACAGCACATGTCCATCACGCACCATCCTTAGATTTGAAATCTAACCGCTGGATTCAAAAAGTGTAATGAAAGGTTAATTCTAGTAAATTATAGTTACAATCAAATGGTTGGATTTAGAGAAAGGCACGATCAAATTTAGTTAAAATTGTTCAAATCCGGTTAAACTTAATATATGGTCTCAAGACCACAAGAATTTGTGAAATACATATTCGAATTTTGATCATTGGGATTGAAAATTATGGTCACATATTGGTGTTGGTGAAATATGAGAACAATTGGATGGTCAGATTGAGAGAACATTGTCATAAAGGTACACAGCACACGTCCATCACGCGCCGTCCGTATATTTGAAATCCACCCATTGGATTCAAAGAGTGTAATAAAATGTTAATTCTAGTAAATTATGGCCACAATCAAATAGTTGGATTTAGAGAAAGGCGCGGTCAAAATTTAGTTAAAGTTGGTCAAACTCGGTCAAACCTGGTCAAATTTAATAAATGGTCCCGATACCACTAGACTTTTTGAAATTCATATTCGAATCTGGATCATTGGGATTGAAAAGTATAGTGACATATTGGTGTTGGTGAAATTTGAGAACAATTGGATAGTCAGATTGAGAGAACATTGCCGTAAAGGTACACAACACACGTCAATCATGCGCCATCCTTAGATTTGAAATCTAACCGTTGGATTCAAAGAGTGTAATGAAAGGTTAATTTTAGTAAATTATGGTTACAATCAAATGGTTGGATTTAGAGAAAGGCGCGGTCAAAGTTTAGTTAAAATTGGTCAAACCCGGTCAAACTTAATAGATGATCTCGAGACCACTAGACTTTGTGAAATTCATATTCGAATCTTAATCATTGGAATTGAAAAGTATGGTAACATATTGGTGTTGGTGAAATTTGAGAACAGTTGGATGGTTAGATTGAGAGAACATTGCCATAAAGATACACAACACACTTCCATCACGTGCCATCCTTAGATTTGAAATTTAACCGTTGGATTCAAAGAGTGCAATGAAAGGTTAATTCTAGTAAATTATGGTCACAATCAATGGTTGGATTTAGAGAAATGCATGGTCAAAGTTTAGTTAAAGTTGGTCAAACCCGGTCAAACTTAATAGATGATCCTGAGACCACTAGATTTTATGAAATTCATATTCGAATCTGGATCACTGGGATTGAAAAGTATGGTGACATATTGGTGTTGGTGAAATTTGAGAACAATTAGATGGTCAGATTAAGAGAACATTGCTATGAAGGTATACAACACACGTCCATCATGCGCCACCCTTAGATTTGAAATCTAACCGTTGAATTCAAAGAGTGTAATGAAAAGTTAATTCTAGTAAATTATGGTTACAATCAAATGGTTGGATTTAGAGAAAGGCGTGGTCAAAGTTTAGTTAAAATTGGTCAAACCCGGTCAAACTTAATAAATGGTCCCGAGACCACTAGACTTTGTGAAATTCATATTTGAATCTTGATCATTGGGATTGAAAAGTATGGTGACATATTGGTGTTGGTGAAATTTGAGAACAATTGGATGATCAGATTGAGTAAACATAGCCATAAAGGTACACAACATATGTCCATCACGCGCCATCCTTATATTTAAATTCTAACCATTGGATTCGAAGAGTGTAATGAAAGGATAATTCTAATAAATTATGGTCACAATGAAATGGTTGGATTTAGGAAAAGGCACGGTCAAAGTTTAGTTAATGTTGGTCAAACTTAATAGATGGTCCCGAGACCATTAGACTTTGTTAAATTCATATTTGAATCTTAATTAGTGGGATTGAAAAGTATGGTGACATATTGGTGTTGGTGAAATTTAAGAACAATTGGATGGTTAGATTGAGAGAATATTGTCGTAAAGGTACACAACACACATCCATCATGCACCATCTTTAGATTTGAAATCTAACCGTTGGATTCAAAGAGTGTAATGAAAGGTTAATTCTAGTAAATTATGGTCACAATCAAATGGGCGGATTTAGGGAAAGGCGCGGTCAAATTTAGTTAAAGTTGGTCAAACTCGGTCAAACTTAATAGATGGTACCGAGAACAGTAAACTTTGTGAAATTCATATTCGAATCTTGATCATTGGGATTGAAAAGTATGGTGACATATTGGTTTTGGTGAAATTTGTGACCAATTGGATGGTTAGATTAAGATAACATAGTCATACAGATACACAACACATGTCCATCTCACATCATACTTAGATTTGAAATCTAACAGTTGGATTTGAAGAGTGTAATGAAATGTTATTTCTAGTAAATTATGGTCACAATCCAACTTTTAGAAATAGAGAAAGGCACAGTCAAAGTTGGTCATACCTGGTCAAACTTAATAGATGGTTTCGAGACTACTAGACTTTGTGAAATTAGGTTCAGTGGGAAGGTCTTCAGTGGATTATTGAGTATTGGAGTAGTTGTTAGAAAAATTTAATAAATAAATAATTTTGAAAGATGATGAACGTCATGTTATCATTGACTTAGATAAAGTTGATTAGGCAAAATGATGAAAATTTTTATTATTTTCGCTCATACATCATGTATTATCACCTCTGATTTTAATTAATTTGAATATGTATGTTATAAATATATTTTAATTTGATTTATTTACTTACTTTTGGTAAATATTATTACATAATTGATGATTGAATTGGTTATTAATTGAATATATTATGAATTTATAATGAATGTACCTTTCATATTGACTAATACCTTTCTTATGACACATGATACAGAAAAATAAAAAATTGCTTCGCGATACGATTCACATTTTGATAACTATGAGAATTAGTCAGTATTTTGAGTGGAATCAGAACTTTCTCAATTTTTATTATTTTATTGATTTCAAGTTTCAGATGGGTAACATTATGATTTGAGAGTATTTTGAAGCAACAAGCCCTCCGTTATCTCATATATATATATATATATATATATATATTTTAACGGATTTGAAAGTTTTATGTTACTTTGGAGGTTTCAAGTTTATTTTGGTCATTCGATAAGTTTGGGGGTATTTTGGTCATTTTGATGAGGTTAATGGTATTTTAATCATTTCAAATATTTTAAAGGAATTTATGTGATTTTAAATATTTTAAGAGGCATTTGGAGGATTTGATAAAAAAAAAAAATCATATTTTATCAAAATTGTTTTAGCCACATATTAGTGACGACAATCTTTGTCTTCATTAAAAGATCCCTTATAGCGACGACCGAATTCGTTGCTAATATATAATCTGCTTCCCTCCAATAATTCCCACCACTTTTTGAGAGTGAAAATTTTACCCTCCATTATATTTAGGTAGATATATTTGCGATGACATGTTGTGTCATCGCTAATAGCCTTCTAATAGCGACCACTAATGTGTCATCGCTAATAAATAAAGCATATATATAATATACTTACTATATATTTTTGGCCACATATTTGTGACGAAACATAAGGTCGTCACTAAAGATGATTATTAGCGACAACAGATGTCGTTGTTAAAATAAACCTTATTTTAGCGACGTAAATGTCGTCGCAACAAAATTTATTGTCGTTGCTAAAAGTTTCCCTCCATTTTCCAAAAGTAAATAAAATTCCCTCCATGGCGTTAGTGACGACTTTTTAGCGACTACCTTAGTGTTGTCGCTACAATACATTTATTAGCGATGACCATTTATTATCGTCGCTAATGTATGCCTAATAGTGATGACTTTTTAGTCGTCGCTAAAACATTGGTCGCAAAAGACCAAAATTCTTGTAGTGCCAGCCAGCCCCAAATCCTTAATAAAGCAAAAATTTTCTCCTCTAAACTAAGCACACTTCCAGCCCAGCCTAACCCCAAATCTAGAATACCTAATCAAACAAAACAAAGGCATCTTCCATCCTCACCGTTTGAAAAAAAGAGAGAACAATTTGACTGTCATGACTACACCCGCTCGCCGTGACGCTGCAGCCTCCACTGCCTGTTGACTTGTTCATCACCTCAACCTCAAGCCCTCACCTCAATTCCTCAAGGTATCTCATTCAATCATTCTCATCTCACTTCTCTCTCTTTTTCTCAACAACTAAACTAAATATTGAAGTCTGATTAGCAGAATAGAAATATCAAATATTTGTAAGTGAATGTGTGATATCCCTTTGCCAGCACAACTATTTATGCATATTTGACTTTGTTTTTTTTTTTTTTTTTTTTTGTGTTTATTGTTATTGTATTCTTTATTCTTGACCCACTAACTCCATTGACTCTATGACTTTACCTTTTGGCTTTTGTGTTGTTTGTCTCTTGAGTGGGGGCAGGGCAGGGCTTGCATTTTGTAGTTGGGTAGTAAAGTAAGTAAATTATAAATTAAAAAAATAATAATAATCTATGGAAGGCAATTGGGATGAGGGCCATGAGTCTGTGTATTTTGTTTTCAACCATTACATTATGCAAGGTAGCAGGGCGTTGTTAATTTATTTGGTTTATGTTGTTTGTTTATACTTTTGATTGATTTGTTTATTTAATTTTTTTATCCTAAAAGGCCATTACATAATTAAATGTGTATTTATATTATAATTCATGTAAGAATGAATTTTATATGATAATTTATTATAAGTTAGTTTATCATTTTTTAAATTGATTTTTTTTTTTTTTGGATTGAAATTAGGTGCCAAATAATGAGCAAACGACAAACAATTGATGCATTCTTTAAGAAAAAAGATATTAGTCGCCAATAATATGATAGTTTATATAGAGAAGGAAATTGCAGGGAATTTCACTGTAGAGATGATAATGGATGAACTTTATTCCATGAAAAATTGTCGCCAAGCATGATTTGAGGTGAATATTCTTTTTTGTATGTCTACATTGAACTAGCTAGATAGTTTTTCATGTTCATAACGTACAAAAATATGATGATATATGAAAGTTGATAATTTTGTATTTAATAGACTTATGAATTATATTTAGTATATCTCAACTACAACCCGGCCCTCCCAAGTAATTATTCCTGGCTACACCCCTGATTGCAACCCATCACCACCCCTCCAACCCATTTCAACAATTGATAATCCACCACAAAATCAACCCAAAAGCAATAGAAAATCAAACCAAAACATCAGAAAACCCAACTCAAAATCAAGAAAAACTAAAATCCACCAAAATCCATCGAAAAGCCCAACTCGAAAACAAACCAAACCAGTTGGATTTGCCATTGCTGCTGCCAGATCTGCCGCTGTTGTTGCCGCCGAATCTTCTGTTGCTACTGCTGCCACCGTTTGTGAGTGTTGGGTTTGAGATATGAGAGAGGAAGAGAGTTAAGGGAGGTCTGGTGTGGATGTTAGATAAACTGAGAAACGGCGGTGTTGATATACTAAGAAAGAGATGTACATTTTGAGGAAAATTAAATTGCTACCTTAAATATTTGCAGTTTTTTCTCTCGTGGGCTCTCGTGCGCGAAACCTACGTAGATGAAACCTTACTGCCTATCTTCATATAGGCCTCTCTTTTCCCCACGACGGTGAAAACCCAGGATTTCTATGTCCATCCCCTCTTACCTCCCTTCCCTCTCCCCCTCTCCAGCCTTACTCTGCCTTCGAAGCCATGGAAGAACTCACAAGTAAATGGGCTCGTCTCTCACTCAACACAAGAGAGTGTCAAACGATCCCTTTGGCTCCTGGTGTGGAAAATAACAGCAAAATCTTAGTGGCCAAACTGTTCACTAAGCGACGGGTCAGCATGGAAGCATTGTCACGCACCTTGAAGAGCATGTGGCGGTCTATAAAGGATTTTGAGGTTCGCGATCTCACTTCCAACACGGTACTCATTCTTTTCTCCGACGAAGCCGATGCGGTGAAAATCATCTCTCAAGGACCATGGTCCTTTGATAAATATTTGATTGGGCTCTATAAACCAAGTGTGTCGGAATCCGTTGACGATGCCAGGTTTGACACCGCCACCTTTTGGCTTCAAATCCACAATCTTCCACTCAGTCGCATGAACAGAGCTAATGCAGAAGCCATTGGATCCTCGCTTGGTCGGGTTGAACAGGTAGACACCTCACCAAATGGGGAGTGTCGGGGCCGCTGCATTCGGATCCGAGTCACGATTGATATTACACAACCACTCTACCGTGGCCGCTTCGTGGACTTGGGGGATTCCGAACCGCTCTGGGTCTCGTTCCAATACGAGCGCATGCCGGTGTTTTGCTACTGGTGTGGGCTCATGAACCACGATGAGAAAGACTGTAAACTGTGGACGGACATCGACGAAACATTGTCCAAGGACACCCAGCAATATGGACCATGGCTGAAGGCTGCCATGATAAACCCCCAGCAACCTCAGGTTGTGCACACCAAGACCACACCCTCCACGGCTCCGCCGTCCACCCACCGCCCAACACCATCCCCTACCTTGCGACCCTCACCACTGATGGACAGTGCCCAAAACCTACCGAAAAATCCTCCATCATCCTCACCGATGGACAGTGCCCAAAACCCGCCGAAAAATCCTCCATCCTCCTCACCAATAGAAAATCTCGTGATCTCAGCCCCACACCCTGAAAACGCGCCGACAAATAAGGACATCCTATCTGACCCAAATCTCTTCCGTACACACCTTACAGAAATTGACCAAGCATTAAATTCCTTCCAAAATTTAAACAAACAAACACCACCCACCCAGCTAGCAAACACCTCTGTCACAAATATTCCAAAATCTCCATCAACTTGTCCTCCAAAGTCAACTACCACTGAAAAGGAAACCAATATTGCATTAATGACCCACCAGCCTGACACTTTATCCACCATAACTGACCATGTTACCTCTTCGGTACACAAAAATTTCAGCAACTCCACAACATCCACTTCCCTTGACCCGGTGGGCCCACAAACTGGTTCTTGGCGCAGACTTGGGCCGCCTCGGCAGATAATGGACACTAATGGGCCCAATATAGATATTTTGGGCTCAAAACGTAAAAACTCAGATGAAGTGATCATGAGGGACACTCTTGACGATAAGAAGCAAAAGATACTCGATGATGAAGCACGTACCTTGGGCAAGCTCAAGGCAGACAACTTAGGATCGGCGGTGGCTGCTTGGCAGCACCATCGGACACAATGAGTATCCTAAGCTAGAACTGTCGGGGGCTTGGGAACCTCTGTACAGTAAACGCTCTCCAGAGAAGAGAGCATTGAATAAACAAGCTCCCATTTGTGTCTTCTTAATGGAGACCAAACTCACTACTGAGCAGCTGAACAACATGAAGCAAAACTGGAAATATAACCAAGGCTTGGTGGTTTCTAATGACGGTTCCAGTGGTGGCTTAGCGCTATTATGGAAACCGGGCACTCAGGTACATGTCAAAAATTTTTCCCGTTGGTATATTGACGCCCATATAGTTTGTGATTCAACAGGTGCAAAGTGGAGACTGACCAGATTCTATGGTTACCCCGATACAAGCAAACGGGAAGAGACGTGGGCATTACTAGAATCCCTTGGGCGTTCAAATACTCTACCGTGGCTATGTGTAGGAGACTACAATGAGATACTCAGCCAAGCGGAAAAGGCAGAGGACGCCTACGACCAGCCAGGCAGATGGACCATTTTCGCATGGCAATCTCACACTGTGGCTTCCTGGATCTAGGTTATCGTGGCTCTCCATTTACATGGTCACGAAACCACCCCACTGAAGGTCGCATTCGCATACGCCTAGACAGGGCGCTTGCTACTGCTGCATGGAAATCAAAGTTTCCCGGAGCATTGGTCCAACATCTCTCCATGTCCACCTCGGACCATTCCATGATTGTTGTTAGTATGCCATCTACTAAGCCCCGCTACAAACGCCCCAGGCCACCTTTCCGCTTTGAAGCAATGTGGCTTCGTGACCCACGTTGTGCTGAAATAGTTGAAGATGCTTGGATGGAAGGACTTTACCAACCAAATGGGGCCCAGATTAGAAACTGCCTTGACAGTTGCCGAACACGTTTATCTGCATGGAATAAAACTGAATTTGGGCATGTTGGAAGGTAGATTTCTAGGTTGGAAAAAGAACTACAAATGCTAGAGCAACATCACCGACCAAATCATAAGCACATTGAGGAGGTCCGCAAAGCTCTGAACTGTTGGCTTGATGCTGAAAATACAATGTGGCACCAGAGGTCCAGGCACCTATGGATCACTGATGGCGACTGAAACACTTCTTTTTTCCATCAAAAAGCATCGAACCGCAAGGACAGAAACCTCATTAGAGGTATCACAGATCAAAATGGGGTATGGCAAGAAGATGATCAAGCCGTGGAAAGTATTGTTCTGGACTATTTCAACTCCATTTTTCGTTCCAATGACCCTACTGACACAGCACCCATAACAGCAGCAGTACGTCCTGTGGTCACTAACCAAATGAATGAGTACCTTTGTCAGACTTTCCAAGCGGATGAAGTTCACAAGGCATTGAAGCAGATGCACCCCAAAAAATCTCCAGGTCCTGATGGTATGCCTCCACTTTTCTACCAACACTTCTGGTCTCTAACGGGTGAGTGTGTTACAAAAGCTGTCCTTGATTTTTTAAATTTGGGAGTCATACCCCCTAAATTTAATGACACTCATATTATTCTCATCCCGAAGGTGAAAAATCCTACAAAGATAACACAATACAGGCCCATAAGCTTAAGCAATGTCATCTCTAGACTAGCCTCCAAAGTTATTGCAAATAGACTCAAACGCTTCCTACCGGATATCATCAGTGAAAACCAAAGTGCTTTTATGTCCACTCGCCTTATTACTGATAATGTATTGGTAGCTTTTGAAACTATACACCATCTAAATCAAAAAAGAAGCGGACGGGTTGGGGAGATGGCTTTAAAACTTGATATGAGTAAGGCATTTGATAGAGTGGAATGGGGCTGCCTTCATGATATAATGTTGAAAATGGGCTTTAGCACTAAATGGGTGAACCTCATAATGCTTTGTGTTACCTCTGTTACTTATTCCATCAGGATCAATGGTAAGCCTCATGGCCACATTACCCCCACGAGAGGCTTGCGGCAAGGAGACCCTATTTCCCCATTCCTTTTCTTGTTTTGTGCAAAAGGATTATTAGCTCTCCTCACTCAAGCCACTATGAATGGAGCTATCCAGGGTGTTGCTGCATGCCCACGAGGCCCACGGATCTCACACCTCTTTTTTGCAGATGACAGCATAATATTTTGCCGAGCCACTAGTGATGATTGTGCCCATTTGGAACAAATCTTGGAGACCTATGAACATGCAACGGGTCAACAACTCAATCGTGAAAAGACTTCCTTATTCTTCAGTCAGAACACACCTCTTGAGACTCAAGAGGACATAAAAAACCGTTTTGGGGCTGAAATTATCAGGCAACATGAAACTTACTTGGGATTACCTTCCCTTGTAGGTCGTTCAAAGAGAAATACCTTTAGGGCGCTAAAGGAAAGACTCGATAATAAGCTTTCGGGGTGGAAGGAAAAGCTGCTCTCACAAGCTGGGAAAGAAATACTCATTAAAGCCGTAGCACAAGCCATCCCCACCTATACAATGAGTGTTTTTAAACTTCCGGACACCCTCTGTGATGAGATGACAAGTATGGTCCGAAATTTTTGGTGGGGTCAAAAGGAAGGTCGGAACAAAATAGCTTGGTTGAGTTGGGATAAAATGTGCACGCCCAAAAAAGATGGTGGCTGGGGGTTTCGCGATCTCAAGGCTTTCAACAAGGCTCTCTTGGCAAAACAAGGCTGGCGCCTCCAAACCAATACACATTCCCTACTCCACCGTGTTTTCAAGGCACGTTATTTCCCTAACCATGATTTCCTTCATGCTAAACTTGGACAAAAACCCTCCTATGCTTGGAGAAGTATAATGTCCACTCAGGATGTCGTTAAAGCTGGACATAGATGGCGGGTGGGTGATGGCACTTCGATACAGATTTGGAGGGATAAATGGCTCCCAAAACCTTCTACATTCCAAGTTATCTCTCCTCAAAACACTCTGCCTGCTACTGCAACTGTTTCGGAGCTTATTGATGAAGGCACAGGAGAATGGAAGATCGACCTGGTCAAAAGTGTCTTCCTCCCTGATGATGCTCAAGCCATACTCGGCATCCCACGGAGCAATAGATGCACAAAAGACTGCATGATATGGGCTTACACACCTAAGGGTACTTTCACTGTCAATAGTGCTTACAAAGTTGCCTTATCTCTAACTCCATTGAAGACGATGGAGGGAGCCTCACACACCAAAAACCAGGGTCAGTTCTGGAGAAAAATTTGGAGCCTCAATGTCCCGAACAAGTTGAAAACCTTTGCTTGGAGAGCGTGTAGTAACATTCTCCCCACCAAGTCAAATCTATGCTCTCGCTAGGTGCTGAATGATCCCACCTGTGATGCATGTGGAGTGGCAGCTGAAACTAGCGGACATCTCTTTTGGGCATGCACATGTGCCCGAGATGTGTGGGATGCCACAGGTATCTCCTTTGACAACAACGGTGTACACTACAGGGACTTCATTGACTTACTATGGTATCTCATTTTCATGCAACACGTCAGCCAAGATGTGCTTGAGCTTGTCGTCGCTATTGCATGGTGTATGTGGTACAGTCGAAACAAAGCACGACATGGTTCTCCAAGGCAGTCCCCTAATGAAATCTTACACAAAGCTCGCACCACTCTTGAAGACTTCCAGGCAGCCCACTTCAAGCGCCCTCAACTCACAAGCCCATCAGATGCTCGTTGGGTCCCACCCTCATACCCATGGTTCAAGATTAACACTGATGTAGCTCTCTTCAACGACCTCGGAACAGTGGGCATCGGTGCTGTGATCCGTGACCATGAGGGAGCAGTCATTGCCGCCCTGAGTCAACACATGCACCTACCTTTGGGTCCCTTGGAGGCAGAAGCAAAAGCCTTGGACGTGGCTGTCTCGTTTGCATGGGATATAGGCATACGTGAGGTGATTTTTGAAACTGATTCCAACATAGTTTTTACTATTCTATAGGGCTCCACCACACCACTTGCTGCAATTGTTGACATCATGGAAAGCATTCAACAAAAGTTGCTTAACTTTAGGCACTTTCAAGTTCAACACGTGCGAAGGCAGGGGAACAAACCGGCACATGCTTTAGCACACCGTGCCAAGGGTATTCATGACTTTGTAACTTGGATAGAGGAATGTCCACAGTTTATTGAATCTTTTGTGTTTCATGATGCTATGTACCTATCCTCTTCATAAATAAAAGTTACAGTATTTCTCATAAAAAAAAAAAAAAAGAAAGAAAGAGATGTACATTAAAGAAAGATATAGATATTAATAAAATAATAATAATAAAGAATAAAAAATATTATTTAAATAAATCAAAGTGTATAATAGATAAACTGATGTGAATGTTTTGGAAAAATTATGGTGTAAAACAGAAAAAGTAGGTTTTTATGGTAAAATATACAGAATATTTTTGAAGTACTGGTGTGGATGCTCTTAGATGAAGGTTTTTTTTTTTTTTTTTTTTTTTTTTTTAGTTTTAAGATTTCATTTAGATGAGGTCTTAGTTTCACACTACGGGGTTAAAACTACCATATATTATGCTAGTAATCTAATTTTTAAGAATTGGTATGAATGACTATCATGAATTTTAATGAAAAACCAAATATTATGATAAATTTCACAACTATAAAACAATGTAATACTACTGGCTTTGATTGATTCGGTAGGAGATGAGTCAAAATAGATGAAATCAAGAATACTTGTTTTAGTGGAAAGACAAACTATAAATTTTTTTTATAAAAGTAATGACTAATTTGGATTGGTTTTCAAAAGGATCTTAAGCATTCACAATTTTCATTGTTTCCATTGCTTTTGATTAATGGTTAAGATGTATATTTTATAACTAAACTCTTAGTGAAAATTAAACATACATAAAATTTGTTCACTAGTGTTGACCATATATTGTAAAATTGTGACTTGGCTTTTGAAATTGTATTTATTTAGTTTATTAGAATTATATTACCAAATAGTTATAAATTAATGTTTAAATAAGAACAAGTGAGACAGTGAAAGATGAATTGACGAGGATGATCCTAGATTAGTGTAATTTCAAGAACAAACAAATATGAAATTTTCAAATGGGCACTTGACTAACCGGTCAAATACTATTTATGTTGAATGACTCACTTCTCTACTTGAACCGTCTTTGTTAACATGTACCTAAGGACTACCTTGTAAGGCTAAATACTCCTGACTAATTGATAGTAAGTTACCACTATGAGGGAAAGGTGATGAGAGTAAAATAAACATGAAACTGTAAGCTCCAAGTAGTAGGAAGAGCCCAAGGCTCTGATCACGTGCTTGTTGAAGAATGAGCTTGCGACTCAAAGACAATATCTTTGTTAAGGGAATCGATCAGAGTTATAGTAAAAATAAGTCTTCATAGGGCAATTGTCACTACTTATGGAATCAAAACTATTAAAAGAAAAGAGAAGATGAGATAACCAATCGAGTCTTCCACTAAGATTTCAAATAACACTTGCAGAGAACATTATATCTCATGGTTTAGAAATATCCATTGAGATAGATATGGAAACCCTCTGTGGATGGGTGAAGGAGATAAAGGAGAACCCAAAATAGCAAATATCCTAAAACCATCCTAAATCCCTTCATTAGGAAACAACTATAAGATGAGACTAATGCTTTCTATCATAATAAAGCTGGTAATAACAATGTGAAGTGAATTATTATAGATCCATCTCTTAAGGGAATTATTATATATTATAGATTATATATAGACGTAGAGTGTATGCAATAGATACCAAATATTATACTTAGTATATTTTCATAAAATCAATTTGTGAACTAGATGATGGTAAAAACTTAATAGTTTATGCAGTCTCTTTGAATACAAAGACACTTGAATGGTGTTCCATGCATTAAAAATGAAGATAAAAAAGTATTTATTAAAATATGGGCTTTAGTTAGCTCAACTGATAAAGTCTTTTATTGTCAAATACAAAATATGGGTTTAAAGACTGCATACACAAAAAATCAATTACTGTCTTGGTCTGATAATAAAATATAATTATCATAGAACAAATGCCATAGATTGATGAGAATGTTAAAAAATATAAGTGAAACTAAATAGAAAGATAAGATTCAAATGAGGAAATTTGCCTAAAATTAAGGGTGTCCCATATTGATGAAAAGATAACAGCTTGAACGGAGTCTAAAATTTCAGTTTGGTTTCGGTAATGTTTGATTTCGTTTTCAATTTCTTAAAACCAAATATTTTGGGTTTCGGTTTCGAGTTTAGAAAATAAAAATCTGAATTGAAACTGATCAATATGTATTAAATATTACTATGTACAAACTATTTCAAGATAGTACCACCAGTTTAGTGATAAGACAAGCGTCTAACAATATTTGGCCTAGGTTTGAACCATACCAGACCTATGTCATTTTATACATTAAATTAAAACAAAAAAACCATACTCTCTTCACTTGTTACTTTAGTTGCCACTTAGTCTTTCTTTTCTTCTCTGAGTTCCATGCCTCTCTCTTCTCTCTGTCACACACTCATGCCGCTCCATGCCTCTCTTTTCTCTTCTTCTCATTATCATGCCGCTTTTATTGTCAAATACAAAATATGGGTTTAAAGACTGCATACACAAAAAAGCAATTAGTGTCTTTGTCTGATAATAAAATATAATTATCATAGAATAAATGCCATAGATTGATGAGAATGTTAAAAAATATAAGTGAAACTAAATAGAAAGATAAGATTCAAATGAGGAAATTTACCTAAAATTAAGGGTGTCCCATATTGATGAAAAGATAACAGCTTGAACGGAGTCTAAAATTTCAGTTTGGTTTCAGTAATGTTTGATTTCGTTTTCAATTTCTTAAAACCAAAAATTTTGGGTTTCGATTTCGAGTTCAGAAAATAAAAATCTGAATTGAAACTGATCGATATGTATTAAATATTATGTACAAACTATTTCAAGATAGTACCACCAGTTTAGTGATAAGACAAGCGTCTAACAATATTTGGCCTAGGTTTGAACCATACCAGACCTATGTCATTTTATACATTAAATTAAAACTTTACTTTAGTTGCCACTTAGTCTTTCTTTTCTTCTCTGAGTTCCATGCCTCTCTCTTCTCTCTGTCACGCACTTATGCCGCTCCATGCCCCTCTTTTCTCTTCTTCTCATTATCATGCCGCTTCTCATTGCCGCTCCATGCCTTCATTGTTCTTGCTTTTTTTTTTCCACCTCTTTTTTGAATCTCTAATTCTCTTTTTTGTTAAAGTTCTTCATCAACTCTCTCATGGGTATGTTCTTTTGTGTTAAAGTGTGAGTTGTCTGTTTGATTTGGTTTGATTTTTGTGTTGTTTGTTTGCTGAAAAAGTGAAAATACATGATTTGAATTTTTCTTTTTTCTTTGATCTAATTGGCTAATAAGAAATTAATAGAAACCAACAGCTAACCTAATCGAATTGACTAAAATGTAGTTTGTTCGGTGTCAGTGTTCTTTCCCTAGGGTTCGGTGTCAAAGTCAAATAAGGCAAGATCGACAATTTCGGTTCGGTTGAAAAATTGCCATTCTCACCGACTGAAACCGATTGATTACACCTTTAAATTAAAACATAGAGAGAACAAAGAATATTATCAAATTACAAAGCTATTGGTAATTGAGTTTGGAACATTCAATCCAAACCTTGTCAAGATCTCATTTAATATGAAATCTTATCATAAATCAAATTTTCCCTAAAAATCAACCGCATTGATTTTGTAGTATTGCAAGCTAAAATTGGAAATGTGATTATCCTATAGATTATCCACCATTCTCGTCACAAATACTATGTAATCTCTAATTTCGCCATATGCATTAACTATTGGGTGCAAAAAATCCTGAAATTTATGTAACAACCAAAGAAATAGACCATAATATGTTACTTTTTGTAATTATAAAAAAAATCAGTTAAAGTTTTAAATGTCGTGAAAAGTTGACTAAAATATATTTACTATCAGTTACTACTTTATTATCCCCCATTTTGTGCACCGCCCAATTCATGAGGCCTCTTTATAACCGTCAGATCAGATCGATGCCACACGTAAGGATCCAATTTATTTGGGATTGAATAACGCATACCATAAATTTTGAGATAGAGACAATGAATTAGCCATTACTCTAAGCTACGTCGTCGTTTTGAGGCATGTGCTGGTCTATTTAAATTGTGTTGGCAAAAGTGGGCCAATTGGACCTATATGGGCCATATCTATCTTAATTTTTTTCCCATGCCCACAGGAATTATTTATTAATTACCATTAATCCCAATATTTTACCATAATCAAATCCACCCCAAGCTCTATATAAACACCCCCACCCTACACTCCAAGTTCATCACAAAAAAAACTATTCAGAGTACAAACTTTTCTTCTCTAGCAAACATAAATTTCCCGTCCTACACTCTTTCAAACCTTAAACTTAGACCCTTCTTCTAATTTTCCTAGAGAAACCATTTTTCTCTCTAGCCAAACACTCTAAATCCTTTTCAAACCCAATCCCAAAGTCTACAACCTTTTTTCAATTCACATTTTCTCCAAAAATCTACTTCAAATGGCTCCTAGCATCACCACCACCACTGTCACCATCGAACCTGTTAGCATGCCTAGCAAGGCCTATGTCACATTTTTGGCTAGTAACAGTGACTGTGAAAGGTGTGGTTGGCTTAGCAAAAGGCCTGAGAAAGGTCAAGACTAAGTACCCTCTTGTGGTTGCAATATTGCCTGATGTCCCTGAGGACCACCGTGAAATTTTGGTTTCACATGGGTGTATCCACCTGAGAATCAAACCCAGTTTGCCATGGCTTACTAAGTGATCAACGGAAAAAATTGGCAAATACCCTTTTTTGCACAAAAAAGTAGCATTCTGCCCTCTTTCCCAAACTAATTAGGGAAATGTCCTTCTCTTGTAACTCGATAATACGTAAGTCAAGATTCATTGAAGAACTCGATTATATTATAGTCGAGTTAGCTTCAGCTTTGTGCCACGCTGGCAAAGCAAGCGTGGCCTTTTCCAATTAAAAAATGGTTGTTTATAAACGCATAACTTGGTAAGTAGAAAATCGAGTTTGCTTTACATTTTCAAACCCAACGTATCACAACGCCTGTTCACTCTCCCTCGCTCTCTGCCATCACTTTCCCTCTACACTTTCCCTATACACTCTCCCTCGCTCTCTACGATCATGCTTCCTCACTCTCCCCCACCCTCCATCAGTCTTCCTCACCCTTTTCAATCAGTTGTCATTGCCAGTAACCTGGTGCTCTACTGTACCCTTTTCAAACCCTCACCATACCTGCTGCCGTTGATTACAGGTACGTTGCTCTGCCATTGATTACTGTTTTGTGCTGCATTTGTTTTGTGGGAAATGGATGATTATCAAAGGGGGATCTCGCATTACCAAAATCTTCAATTTTTTTCATTTGTTTTATGGGTATGACGCAGGTTCAGATTTTGCGTAGGGAAGAAAAGATGATAATAAGTGCTAGTTAAATTTTTTACTATTTGAAAATGGGTTGTATGAAAAAGTTATGTTTCATATTGCCAAAACAAATGGCTATTGTGGAAGGAGCAAAATAGCTGTATTTTTGAAGATACAAACTGATTAAAGACTCGGTTGGAATCATTGTTGATTAGAAACTGAATAAATTACCATTATTTATCATAAGACAAATGAACATGAAGTAACATGTTTTATTAATAAAATTTATTTATTAATATATGAAAGTATAATTTATATAAAGATTTTCCATTTCTGCGATAGGTGTGGACATTGAACTTCATGTTGATATCGTTTCCTGATTTCATTTATTGTAGAGTTTCTATTTGCTACAAACAGTATGAGTATATGCATTGACATCGAAAATAGAGAATATATTGCTGCTTTCATTAGAGTTCAAGCCATGACATGAATTTCATGATTTTCATCTTGTGAAGTTTCTTATATTAATCTATGCACTGACATTGAAAATAGAGACTAAATGCACATCAAAGTTTGTAACTTTTGTTTTATGATTATTAATCTTCAATTGTTTATATTAATCTTCAATGTTTTTCATTTGTTTTATGATTATCAGAGGGGGATTAATCTATCTTTGTCTTTCATTCTCTCTAAGAATGTGTGAGTTATAATATGTTGATTGTTACTTCAATCTATCTTTGCTTTTTCATTTGTTTTATGTTGACTGTGAATCATATACTTTTTATCTTTTTGTTAAATGCTGGTTCTCAAATCATCCATCATTCATTTGAATCTTGAACCAAATGAGAAAATCTCTTTTAAAATAGTAAGACAATTTGGTGATAAGATGTCTCAATGACTTTACTTTTGTTTGGTACCCTTTTGTTTGGTACCTTTTTGTTAGTTTCTGTTAATGTTAATTGAATTGCTTTTGTATTAATTCATTAGTGTGCTCTCCCACAAATTAAGATTAATCTTTCAAGTATGCTTTCTTTATTGCTAACACCAAACAATTTTCACACTTTTGTTAGTGTTTTGGAATTCTGTACCATCTTGTTTTATGTTCCTTTTATGGAGAGAGAGAGAGAGAGAGAGAGAGAGAGAGAGAGAGAGAGGAATAGAAGGATATTTTGAATGCCAAGAGTTGTCCATGTAGAGTCTTAAATTTCAATTAATAGGGTTGTTGTATTATTGGATGTCATTGAATGCGCCTAGACCTCCAAAGCTTTCTGTTCTCATAGTATTTGTAATTTGTAGTTTGTACTAGAAACTTAGGGTATACATCTTGTATACTTCATTGGATTTTGTTGTACTTGGTTTTTATTTGATGAAATTTAAGCCTTATGGTCTAATGTAGAATCCTAACTATTGCTTATAGTTAATACTGGACCTAGGTATAGTTTGGAGTCTGATAGAGTCATACTCATATAAATGGATCCAGAACTAACTCCTAAAATTTGAAAACGACTCACCAAGTAGGAAATTGAGTAGAATTAACTCCTAAAATGTTGAAAATAGACCTAACAAGTAGGGAAGTGGGCTGACTAAGTCATGGTATGCTTACATATCTAGTGAGTAGAAATGTAGAATAATTAGTATAGGTTTCTAGATATTAAGTTGAGAACTTGAGACCAAATGACCTGTAGCTATAGGGATCTTAGTGGTCCATTGTAAACGGGCGATTGCATAGGACATAAAATGGGGAGTTGTCAAGGATGACCTTATAGAGAGTGTTACTTTGTTGAAAAGACCAAGTTTGATTGAACAGTTCTAAGAACAGAATACCTAAACATTGAGTTGTTGCAATTTATATTTACTATGTCACTGCATTGGTCATAAGCCATAGAGTTGAATTTAAATGTCCTTAGGGGAAGATCACATATTGTGTGTTGCATGGTTAAATTTAATTGGAAACCTAATATATAGCTCCTAATAATTGTAATTGATATTTTCCCTGTTAAAATCACTCTCAAAGACATCATAAACCAAAAAGAACTATCACATTTAAATATTGCTCAGATGTTGAACATATAGGTATCAATCAAGTTTCTAGCACATTAATTAGTCATTTGTTTGTTTTTTTACTTCAATTACAGATAATAGAAAAAGAAAAAGTTTTTTTATGTAAAATTATGGCAAGTTCTTATTTTATTTATTTAAGCTTTAATTTGATTGCTTTTGGGTTGCATGTTAAGTAAGGGCAAGAAGTGATGTTGACAATCTTGTTGGGATCATAATATGTCTTAATGTATCCATGCTTTTATTTTATATTAATTGTGGTTTACTTGTCAGATAATTGCTAACAATCTATTTACTGTCATGTTAGATATGCAGGCACTAGATAAAGTGCAGCTTGGACCCAACGATCAGACCCAGTTGACCCGGTAGTCAAATCATCGGTCAACTCCGCTTTAGAGGCATGCCGCTGACGTGGTATGTAGTTGTATTATTAATACATGTCCGTTTTATAATTACCTCATGTACACTACCTAACACAATGCTCGTCTGTGTGCAAGAGGTGCCTGGCATCATAAAGGTTTGACGCTGTAAATGTGTATTACTGTAGGGTGGGCTAGACCCACGTATCATGCAATACATATATGCATCAAGTTTAATCGAGCTATTCAAGGTTCCTGATATAGAGGTCGACCATGCCTTAATCACAGCCTTGGTCGAGCGGTGGCGTTCGGAGACGCACACGTTCCACTTACCCCATAGAGAAATGGGTATCACCTTGCAAGATATAGAGGTGATGCTGGGGATTCTGGTGGATGTGTTGCCTGTCACTGGGAGGGCAGACCACCAATGGAACGTGGTGTGCTGAGACTTGTTGGGCCATGAAACTCCACCTGTGATACCAAACTCGAACAAGTCTACCCTTGTTGGGGCGAGGATAAAATACAAGTGGCTTGATGCACAGTTTGCTACTCCCCCAGCTGCGGACACTGGTGACGAAGTCGTGCAACAACATGCCTACTACCACCTACTTGTATGGATGGGGGCCCTATTGTTCATGGACAAGTTGGCGGACCGAGTCTTACTATTAACTCTACAGTTCTTCAACCCAACCAGCAATGCGAGATGATACAACTGGGGTAGTGCAGCATTGGCTTGGCTCTACAGGCAACTTTGTAGTGCATCGAAGAAGGATGCGATGTAGATTGGAGGAGCACTCTTGTTGGTGCAGCTATAGGCCTATTCAAGGTTCCCACGAATATGCCCTATTACGAGGCCGTCTCTACCGCCAGTGCACTCAGGCCCCCTTGCCATTAGGTACGTTCATTGAGTTCTCATTATTCAAGCTAAATGTCTCTTAGGAATAATTATTTATGTGTAATAGTATATTAGATTTTATTTGTCTCTTTGATATAATTAAAAATATGTCAAACTAACAAACAAAAGAAACTTATCAATGCTTAGTATATGGATGTGAAATAAAAAGCAAAGTTTGTTAAATGTAAAGTTCAGTAACAAGCATTTGTCAAAACCCCATGTTTGCTAGGTGAAGCGGGCCAAAGATCACCGCAAAGCATGCCACACACGTCCTTGCTGCGTACCAGACGTCGCTGGCTACATTACGGGCAGAGCAGGTATTCGGTTAATTTACGTCCTCAATTTGAGGTTTTTATTTTCGTTTCCCTCAATTGCATGACCACATTTTTATTTTTATTTTTGTTTGAATTCGTGGATTGTTGTAGGAATGAGTTGATTTAAGAATATTGGTTCCTTTCAAGGTTGGTTATGCTTTTTTTTGAAGCCTTCTGGTTTATTTAGGATCTATGCTTGGTATTGATGCTTTGTTAGATTAATTTGAATCATGGTGCTGATTGTCATCAAGTTTTGTATTGATGAATGCTGCCTTTAAATTCTACTCCTACACCCTAAATTACCTATATTAACAATAGACCAAAAAAAAAGAAAAAAAGGAAGGAATTGACTATGGTGATTCAAGGCTCTTATCCCCGATTAAGGAGTTGTATTGATGCAGAATACTACTATAGTGTTATGTTAAGAAGCTTAATACTTAAGATTAATATTAACTAGTTGTTAACCCGTGCTATGCACGGGAAAGCTATTAAGGGTCCGTTTGGATACAGTTGAAAATTGAAAACTGAAGACACTGTAGAAAAATAAATTGCAAATGTGTGAATAGTATCGTGGGCAGGGACGGAACTATGTTCAAGAAGAAGGGGGCTGTGCCCCCCCCCCCCCAAATTTTTTTAAAATATTAAATAATAGATATATATTTAAGATTTTAGAAAATAAGTCCATGAAAAATTATATTTGCCTCTCTCAAGAAAATTATATTTGCCCCCCTCGACTTCGAATCCTAGTTCCATCCCTGATCGTGGGACCCATTTTTAATGAAAAAATTGTTGAAAAGTGAAGTTTGTGGGTCTCGTGAATAGTGCACACATGTACTGTTCACGAGAGAAAAGTCAACAATCACAACTTAAAAAAATAAAAAATAAAAAGAAAAAAGAAAAAAGAGAGAGATACGCAAAACATGGACGTGGGAAGCGCAAAACGCACTTCCCAAATGCACACTAAATATGAGTTAGAAGATTATTCTAATCACGCACAAAATCTTCTCTTTTTCTTTCCCAATTTTCATACACTACCAACTCTGTCTTAGGCTTGAACTCAATATAATTTCATTTAGTTTTTTGTTGCGTAGGATTAAATGTGTTTTGTTTCCTATGTTCAACCTCCTTTGTTGCTGTTAATGTGTATTTCTAAGTTCTAACAGTTACATTGTTGTATTTCTTATATATCTCTCTAACTTTATCCATAACATGTACCACAAACTATATGATACATGAGAAAGAAATATAATTCATTGACCAAACATCCATTCAGCAAAAAAGAAAGACCAAACAAACACCTAATTAACCATGGTAGAAGCTAGTAAGGCATTTACAACAGAATGTGACTTGTGAATCATCTAAGAAACCTAAGACTTTACAAACGTAGTCCTAGTACAATACAATGGGCATTCATATTTGCTACCAACTACTAATTAATTATTACAGTATGTCAATGAGTATTTCAACACTAACTACAGTAGCAACACTTATTGATGCAGCCATAATGCTGCACTACCTCATCATTCTTTGCAATTTAGAACATGCAAATTATGAGTGGAACACACTGTGAAAGTCAAAATTAAAAGCCCACAAGTATATTAAAAACAATTAGACCTATTAGTGGTAATTTGAACTCTAGTAGAATAACCTACTACTAATTTCAGGAAATTGAATCCTAGAAGACATTTTCTAAACCTACCTGTGTTGATTGATCATTGTACTTTGGTTTCTTGATGTTTTTGCCTTTTTTGTACATTCCCTATGTACTGGGCGGAGTCTTAATGAAGTTTTTGTGTTACTTATCAAAAAAAAAAAAAAAAATAGGGAGCACAAAAAAGAAAAAGAAAAAAATAAAAACAAAAGCAATTTTGAAATTATAAGGAAAAGTTTCATGTACCTAGCATATGTTCAAGTTGTCTTTCCCACATTGGCTCTTGCATTTGCACATCCTTGAACTCACTCTAAGTTGAAACCCCTAAGCATTCCTAACCAAAAATAATATATTTTTTTACAAAATATTCAGTAAAATTGTTAACAAAATTGGAGTACAACCACCAATCCAAAAGAAGGTTCAAGTTTTGTACTCTTCTTGGCAGTAAAATACATAATAACATGGTTAGATTCAGTATAAGAGATGTTGTCACAGCAAATTTCATACCAAAAGCTCATTCTCGCATCATGTTTCAACTCATTCAAAGTTCAGTGCTAACTTAAACCAATTACAACAAAACTCAAATCTCACCATAAAACCATAACAGAACCAACCAAAAAAAAAAAAAAAAAACTAAAAACCCTAGTCTCTGATGGTGTCGCTTAGCTTTGAATGCTATGCATATGAACATGGGGTTGAAATTGGAATGTGGATCTCGGTCAACCTAGATCTTTTACTGCACATTGTGCAATTTAATGTTTGAACTGTAAATTGTTTTTTGTACAGTGGCATTAACATTACCAACACCGCGATGCACATGGGCCTGAATGCTAGTCATTGTTTTAATTGCTTATTGACTTCATTTTGTTAATATTTTGAACACAATGTTGTTGTTATTTTACTTTCTGCCCAATAATCCTTGAAGATTTTGTGTACGAATAGAAGCAAGAAATTCTATGCTTTCCATATTACATATCACAAACATAATCTTAAATTAGTATGATGTCTGACTATCACAAACATAATCCACTTATGCAGATTGTATGGGAGCCGTACACGCATACGTTGGGCTCCCTGCCTACATATTGCATCGCTGGGCAGCATATTTGAAGGGCCAAGGTGCCATTGATCTACTTTTGGATAGTTGAGGGGCATCATCCCGAGCAGGTCTTCCGTCAATTTGGGATGAAGCAACCAGTTCCACTTGTCATGGATACGTCAACTGACCTTCACAAAATATCCCTCCAAGGTAAATGGGAGAAGGATTGGGAGGCAGAACATGCAATCCATATTCAACAATAGGCCAACTGAGGGCATGAAGTTCACGCTGCCCTTCTCCTGGATGGTGATAATACGTACCTCGTTCAGTACATGAAGTAGTACAATTGCAGCACAAGGCGGTGCATAACACCAGAGTTTGCGTACTGGGAACTCATGGTGAGGCAACAATTCCTTCCCCTTTGTTGAAACCATTGTTCGATAAAATATCTTCAGCAGATTTATCATGCATGCAAAACTCCACAATAATTATTGTCGTTACATCTCTATGAGTTTATCTTTCATTATATTTTAAAGTCAAAAAATATTTTGATTTAAGTTCTTCATAAATAAGTGAATTTGTCTTGATCAAATTTGTTTGCGTGAGGAATGGTTAATTGGCAATGACAAGAAAGACCACACCTTTGTCCATATAATTACATTCAAATTTTAAAAAGGGTGGGTTGGGTTTTATTCTTTTATTTTTATTTTTTGTTTTTTTTGGTTTTTGGTTGGCTTGTAATTTCAAATGGACGGTGCAACTCTTTTTAGTAGTGATAATTAGACATTTCATGATAGTTTACAGTCACACTAGATAGCCTTACCTTCAGGACTGAAAGCTAATTACATATTTTATGATAGATATTACCTGTATAGTGCATAACTGTTTTATGGTTGTTCTCAATTTAAGGACTAAAATGTCTCAAGAAACACTGTAAAGTCCCAGTGAACTTGGAGGTTTTTGTTTTGGTATTTTCATAATTTTCTGTTGCTATAGAATTCGTCGAAAATAAATATAGTTTTGAATGTTCTTTTTGATGTTGTTTTGGTATTAAAGCATAAGAAACTTTTCACTACTAGGCCTAATTGTTTTATTATGCACATTTGAGTGAAAGTTGTCATTTATACTCTTTTATTTGTAAAATAATGAAAATATTATTTTTCCCTCACCTTTGCTTTGGAGCCAAACTCAAAGGTGCTACTTTTATGTTCTAAATTTAAGATCATATGCTCCTGTTAATATGGTTTACAAAGTGTTACCTTAGGTGGATAGGTAGGTTGTTTTGTATCTTGATATACTTGGTCCTTGGACCAAGTATGATAGTTCAATTGTTTTTAGTCTACCTTGGATTAAACCTACTGCAATAGTATGTTTTCCATAAACCTGTTAATTGCAAAAGGAGTAATTGAAAAATATTTTTTTAAGACTTGATAATTTGTGCAAATGCTTTGGAAAACATTAGAGAAAGCTGGTTGATTGACCACTCTAGTGCACTATTACCTTATATATTTCTCCTTGACTTGCCAAGCATGGCCCAATAATTTTAATCAATTGCCACATGTGTAAGTTTCTTCATAGGGCACTCTTCATCTGCAGCATTGCCTCATGCCTTAAATTAACAATAAAGTCTCGAAAATTACCATTTATGACGACTTTGTTTTGCAGGTTCAGACAATGCTTAGGTCTCTACAAAGGTGTGACGAAGGTTTTGACATGCACAATGACCTTAAGCTGACACTAGAATATGTTGATGAGCTGGGCCAACTTAAATTGGCGGTTGCACTTGCAGAAGCAGCCGACATTGGTACACAGGCCCCGGGTCATGGCGGGCGGGCAAAGTGGTGGGTCTCGAGGGGGTGGACGTCGTGGAGGTGGTCGAGCTGGTCGCGGCCATACGACCGAGCTAGATCCCATCTACGATGAAGGGGATGACTTGGGTGCAGAAGAGTCATGGCTTGGCACTGATTGGGTACTGTCTGACAACGGCAGCAGGACACTACGATGCACATCTGATGCTAGTACTAGGCCATCCCACACTGCTGGTCATAAGGACACTATTCCAGCCCATACTACGTCCCGTGGTGCTAGCACGGACTATGAGGACCCTCACCGTATGTCGCCCCTAGTTTTTAGTGGATTTGCCCATGATGGTGGATGCATATTTGTCCCCACACCAGGCATGCCCACCCCACCTCTAGTGCATGTGGAGTCCACCATGGCAACTTCATCTCCAACCCCCCACGAAGAGGCTGTACAGATTGAGCGGATACCAGCTGAGGACATTGAGCCGATGGAGGGTTTGTGGAGATCAGGACGCCCTCTTGCACATGCTCCCGATTGCAGGACCGATGATGGTATGTACTTCGTCTACACTTCCCATCTTCTTGAGCTACTTATACTATGCATTTGATTGAATATGTTAATTTAATTATGCTATTGTGTCTGATGAAACAGGTAACATTAGACCTATGAGGGCATATGGGCGGAAACGAAAAGATCATTAAATGCCTTAGTGTGTGCTTATACTTCCTGTCGATAGGTGACTAGATATTTTCGTTTCACTTTTCTTTTAAAGTTGTTTCTTTTTTTTAGTGCTCATATATAGTGGAAAAAATGGTATTACCCGTAAAAAATATTTTCAATATTTTCACAATTTATTAGAGTGAGTAGTTATAATTGGTACAATATCACTTTCTTTTGATTCCATACTAATACTATTTTTTTTTTGTACCCACTAAAATACAAGAGAGAGAAAGCATATTCATTACTTCATGGGATTTGGGAGAATGTGTGTCTATCATAATGCCATTATTGATCCTCTCTCTCTCTCTTTCTCAAACAAATTAAGAGAGGATGTTTGATATTTAATTTGGTCAAAATTGTCTCTCTAGGACCTTGGAAAGAACACTATGTTCGTCATTATATTCATGTACTCTCACACTCTCATGATCTGGGAAGAATATATGAACATTGAAGTTTTCCATTGCTTAATAAAAGCTAACAAACACACACACACACACAAAACTCACATTCTCTCATTCACTATCTAGACAGGCAGGTGATTACAAAAAAATGGGGATAAAGGCCATATAGGCTTTAGCACATTGCCTAAACCCATGTAAATTTGTTGATATTTGAGGCCTTTGTAGGGTGCTTTTTGTCTGACAGATATACCAAAAAAGAAGAAGAAGAAATTGTGGTGGTATCCCCCAAAAGCTGGTGATCAAAGTTGAATACGTTCACATAATGAATGAATGGGTTTGTTTGAGAGCTTGTGAATTTCTACGCAAGGCATGGCTGAAAACGAGTTGGCTTGTCATGCTAAAGATTCTCCCTTCCTTTGTGTTAATAATGCCACCTTCTGTAGGTGACTTAGCCTTCCAACCCATCCCCTATGTTCTTATGTTTTCATGAGGGTTGCATCTACCATATATGGTTTCAAAGGTAAAATAATAGTGCTCATGAAAGTCACAATCCATATGCATCTCTTATAGTTGAATGGATTTGAGAATAGTGTTTTTTATATAATTAACTTCGTGACAATAATGGCTACGGTAATGGGTTTATGAGGTTTAAGGCCTAAGAAGGTCCACTTAAAGTAAAATAAAGCATGATAGCACCATTGCTTATCCACGTCATTTGAATTAAAACTAAGTTCGTATGATATGAGCATGTTATTAGATAACATTTTGTATTGGGTGGATAAAAGGTCATAATGGTTTCTACTTTCTAACACTTTCTTTTCTTTGTTATAAGTGACAAAATCAGGAAATATATTTAGTGGTATTGTTACTAATTTATGGCTTTTCTTTGCAGATTCTTCATATATCAGATGTTGAAGTTAGAGAGACCAAAATGATGGGAAATTATCCTATTATTATCTTCGTAGTATGCATTATGTTTTTATTTGAACTCGATAGCAAGCATGTTTGACACATTTCTTGTGGAAAAAAACTTTGATACACATTATCTTCTTCTTGATGCAGGACAAAATTGAGGAATTTGCGTACGTGTGCTTGTGGTAGGTTCAGAGTTAGGAGAATTTATAGGTTTTGATTTATAATTGTTGAGGAGAAGGTTGTGGGGTTCTGTTAGGAATTAAAAGATAGTTTGATGAGTTTGTTGATGGCTATTTGGTAGAAGAAAGTTAGGGTTTTGATAGGTAACAGAAGGACTTAATTTGGGATTTGCATGAAAGAAGACAAAAGAGACAATATGGATATGTTTAGGGGCTGTATACTTGTACCCTTGAACAACTTATTAAAAAAAAATGTACTTATTAAAAAAAATAATGTACTTATTAAAAAAAAATAATGTACTTATCAAAAAAATAATAATAATAATGTACCCATGAACAATACCACAATAGAAAAATAAAAGAGAGAAGAGAACAGAGAAGAACAATAACGTAAATGTGCCCTACACTTTATCACTTTTTTTTTTTTTTTTTTAAAATTCTAGTTCCTTTCAATATTTATGCTATATGCATATACTCTTTTTTGTACTAATGGTAGGACTTCTATTTGGGGGTGAACTAAAAACCTAATAAAAGATTTAAATTTATTCTACTCTAAGAAATAAGCTTCGTGGTTAACAAGTAGTTAGTATGTCTGTATGTTGTGACTTATAAGGTCTTTTGTGCATTGCTTTTGCTCTTAGAAATAAGCTCCATGGTTGCAGTATGCAAGTGGTTAGCATAGATAAGACGTGTATTGCATTCTGAAAATTTCTAGAATATAAGGGCTTGAGAACATGGCAATTTCTCTACCTGGCCTAATTCTCTAAATATGTGCTATTGTTTGTGTTAATAATGCCACCTTCTGTAGGTGACTTAGCCTTCAAACCCATCCCCTATGTTTTTAGGTTTCATGAGGGTTGCATCTATCATATATGGTTTCAAAGGTAAAATATTAGTGCTCATGAAAGTCACAATCCATATGCATGTCTTATAGTTGAATGGATTTGACAATGGTGTTTTTTATATAATTAACTTTATGACAATAATGGCTACGGTAATGGGTTTATGAGGTTTAAGGCATAAGAAGGTCCACTAAAAGTAAAATAAAGCATGATAGCACCATTGCTTATCCATGTCATTTGAATTAAAACTAAGTTCGTATGATATGCGCATGTTAAAATCGCAATTTCTCTAGAATATAAAATTGCAGCTTTCTAATTTTGTAGTTTTTCTTCATGTTAGTTTTCCCTCCTGTGTTTTCAATGGCTTCTCATTGCGACAGCAATAATTAACACTGTTCCATACCACACTCTTACTTTGAACTGCTGTGACCTCACTTTAATTAGGGGAAAAAGATGTCTCATTAGTGCCCAATGTGCATTCAGGGTTAATTGTGTTGTGTGGCATGTGATGCATTTAACAATGCATTCAAACTTACCTTGTAAGAGTAACGTGGAGGGTGAGGTCGTGGGTTCAAGACCCACCGGCAGTGTATGTAACTTCAAATCAGAAAAATAATGTGTTCAAACTTTCTCTTATATTATTCATTATTTGTAATTTCATTGTTGATTGTTGCTCTTCATTACTAGCTCCTGAAGCAAATAACAATTTTACTTTAACAATCTGTGATCCGCATGTTTTGTGAGTTACTGTACAATTAACCCTATATTATTGTTTACTATTTCTGTTTATCATGGCTGCCCAAACTCTTAAATTGAAGCACATAATATTTTTCTTTAGAAATCTGTGAATGACATATTTCGTGAGTTATGGTACAATATAGATGAGACGAACTTCATACTGATAGAATAAGTTTTGAACTAGTTTCATCTTGAAACAGTTATGCGCTGTGAGTTACACTATTAGTAGGCTTAGATGCAAAATATTGACTGTAGTAATGGAGTCCCTAACTCTGAGTAATCAAATGATGAAGCATTTAGCTGTTGACTTTTTTAATTCTTCTGAATCCTTGAACCTTCTTCTATTAAAGATTTTACATCATCACTTTTCCCATGTCAAGCTCATATTACTCATTCCATTCTACAGTGGACTGCTGTTAGATGTGGAAAGTCCCATAGTTGTTCATTGAATAAGAAAATCAAACAATTATACTTGTGATGATAGATCACTTCCTTTTCCACAATGTACAAATCTCCAAAATGTTCTTCTCCATTTGGAGATTGAGGGACACCTTTGTTTGGTTGTAGTCTTCCTGCCATATGATTTGCACTATATTTATATGTCACTCATAGAGATTTATTCTTTGCCTACCCATCAATGTTTGATTCCTATTAATTTGTGTTAATGTGACTTCGGCTTCTTCATACCTGTTAATATGACAGTTAGTCTTTGGCTATGAAAATTGGAGTGGAGAGTCTTTGCTTGTCTTTTCTTCTTTGATATTGTACATTAATTTATTTTAGTATTTAACTGTCTATACATTGGTGATTTATATACCACAAAGTGCTCAAATGTCTTAGCTGCTTCCCTCCCCCAAACCTCACAGGTGGGTGGACCCACAATATCTCATGCAAATTCATTTATGCTAATAATTTCAGGTGATTGGGATCAATGGGCAATTTCCAGGACCAATTCTCAATGTTACTTCAAATTGGAATGTTGTTGTCAATGTCAAAAATGGCTGTGACGAGCCATTTCTTCTCACATGGTATATATATTTTTTATAGCAAGAATAATAAAAATAGCAAGTAGTGATTTTTTTAGTGTTAATGTTGTCTAGTTTAATGCAGGAATGGCATAGAACATAGGAAGAACTGTTTGCAAGATGGTGTTTTAGGTACAAATTGTCCCATTCCTGCTGGTTGGAATTGGACATATCAGCTTCAGGTCAAACATCAGATAGGGAATTTCTTTTACTTCCCGTCCCTTAGCTTCCAGAGAGCTGCGGGTGGATATGGGGAAATCATCATAAACAACAAAGAAGTGATTCCAGTACCCTTCGGGATGCCAGATGGAGATACAATCTTCATTAGTGACTGGTACTCTAAGAGTCATAAGGTCAATGTAAATTTTGTTTTGCTCACTGACTCTGGTGACTGGTGAATACTAGTTACCTTTTTAGGTTTCCTCGCTATTGACCAATGCTTATTAGGAAACAAGAACTAAGGCAGGATGTTGAAAAAGGAATCAATCTTGGAGTTGTTGATGGTATCCTCATTAATGGATTGTGTCCCTATCGCTTTGATGGGGCAGTTGTTCCAGATGGTACTACTTACCTGAAAATAAATGTTGAACCAAGTGAATTTTTGAAATGTATATGTTATACTTAGTTTGCTGCCCCTTCTCTTTAAACTCCATTAACTTGCTCAAATGAACTAATATTTATAACAAATATGCCTATGACTTTTCCATTGAAAATGTGTTTTGAAAGTTGTAACTAAAAAGTAATCTATATATTACTAAAAGTTGAAGCGTAGCGTTTAATGTTGCTGCTCTCACGTTGCGCCACATCAGCTGCCACGTCATTTTTTTTTTTAAATATAATTTGTCCTACAATTTTAAAATGGTTTTTACAATTTTTAGCTCTATAAATGCAGCCCACTACTTATTTATTTACTTCCACTATCACCCTATAATAAATCCAACCTACTATTTATTTATTTATTTCCATTATCACCCTATAATAAATCTATATAATTAATCCAACCCACCTCTTATTTATTTAGTTCCACTATCAAACCCAACCCAAAACTTTTTCAGTTCAATTTTAGGGTTTTGTGTGAGCCTTTTCAACTTAAAGGAGGAGGAAAAAAACAAACAAACAAACATTGAAGCCTTTCAAGCTTTAGGGTTTTTTTTTTTTTTTTTTTTTTTTTTACATTTATTTTTTTAATATTTATACTTCTCCAACCTTTTTCTCTCCTTTACCATTTCATCTCCCCACTACTTTTTCAATCTTTCTCCCTTCCTTACCTTTTCATCTCCTCATTACCCTCTAAATTAATATCATTCTTCCTCTTTCCCTTCATCTTCCTTTATTTTTGTCTCTTCTTATTCACACCCTCTTACTATAAATTTGTCACTATCTCTTTTATTCTATGCATAGTTTTCCCTTACAAAAAAATGGTTCTCTCTCTCTCTCTCTCTCTAAATTTTTTGGTGGATTTTTTTTTCTTGCAACTCTACTTTAGGTTGATAATTTTTTATATTCCTTAAAACTCTATTTTGGGTGAAATTTAGTTTTGTTTTTTAAATTGTTGTTGTTGTTTTATTTTTATTTTTTATTCTCTTTGATTGTTAAATGTTATCCTATTACAATCTAAAGAATTAAATATAACATATAAAAATATAATATTATTCTATTAAATAGCATGGTTTGGATAATTTGCTATTTATTCTTTTACATAGCATGATTTTTTTGTGATGGAAGTTTTGCAACTTGGATAGCTTCAATTAGCTTATGAGAAATAGAATAGATTTACAATATATCAATTATGTATACAAGCTGACTCACAAAGCCATTTTCACTATTAGAGCTTCTCTGCCCCTAAGTTAGTCAAAATCTACCATTATTGGAGATTCTTCATATGATTTGTTACTTATAGTCCATTAGTCCTACTATTGCAGTGCCTTGTAGCTAGCTACTTAATGACATGCAAAAAATTTCACTCACTTTTATTTTAAAGAAGCGAAGATTCCGTAAGAACACAACACTTCCCTTCCCATTATTTTGCTAAATTCATATCTAATAAAATAAGCAATAGAAGTCATCTTCCTCACCATGTTAATAATAATAATAATAATAATAATAATATAGAATATTATATTATATTATAAGGACCCACAATATAAAAACTAAAACTATGGTGCCCATGTTCTTTCAAATCCAAATAACAGAGTGTACGAATAGCTTACTGTGCCCATGGCTTCAAACCCAAAAACTCACAATATCAAAATTAAAATTAAAAAAAAAAAACTGAAATAAAGAAAAGAAAGAGCTTTTAATCACAGGGTTAGTTCATGCTTTCTTAACATGAAAGTATAGATCATTGAAAATTTAAAATTTAAAAAAAAAAATCAAAATCAAAATCTCTAAAATTACCTTTGAGAGAGAACAGCAAAGAGGGAACAACGAAAGTATAGATCCAATTAATCTTTTAGAACTGAAAAGAAAAGCTTTTGTTATAGATGAACATTCAGAATTGGAAAAAAAAAAAAAAATCAATCACAATTTTCATTATGAAATTCTAGAACTACACAAGAAAGAGAGAAAATAAAAATTAGGGAATGGAGAAGAAACAAAGACTGACAATGAGAGAGAGAGAGAGCTTACCGATTTGTGGAGATTGAGTCATGAGGAGAGGAGAGAAAGAACGTGAAAAAAAAAAAAAAAAAATGTATATTTGGGTTTGTTTACAGGTTCCAAAAAAAAGGGGGCCTGTTTACATTTTTTTTTTTTTAATTTGGGTACTTTAAAAAATTTCAATTCACGCCTAATAAGTAAAAACTAGAAGAAGAACTGAATAAGTAAAAGGAAAATGTTAGGTACACAAAAAATTTCATAATTATTGTAACAATTTGTCACATGGCAAATTGTGAAGGGTGAAGGTCAAATGGTGGGTCCAAACTTCCACCACTTATAACTCACTACATGATAAATTGTGACAAAAATTATGAAATTATTTGTGTCCCTAACATTGCTCTAAGTAAAAACTGAGAAGCTATTAACGTGTCTGAGTGGAAAACTTAAAAAGCGGTTGGGAGAAGTGAAAAAACAGTAAAAGTAGGTTGTCATTTTTTGGGTTTTATCACCCTCTTTGACTAGTTTTTTTTTTTTTTTTTTTTTGCTGAAATCCTCTTTGACTAATTAGTTTTAAATATATATATATTTAATACTATTTTGCTAACCAAGGCAAATCCCAACGTCCCTACTAACTATCTCATTTACTAATTTTAATTGATATTTTGTGGTTTTGTTTAACTTTTTAATAAAAGTTACAAGTCCTTTACTTTATTTATTATTTTTTTATTTATTTTTAACTTATAAACTTGTAAGTGTTGTAACATGTATTTGTAAAGATCCATAATAAAATATACGGTTTCTATCAAATAATTAAATCTATAAATATGAAAGTGTGTGTGTGTATATATATATATACACACTTTCAAATTTATGAATATATAATTTTTTTTAAATAGCGGTAATTCTGAAATGGTACACTGATATTGACTAGTACCAAAATATTTTGTTTCTTTGACTAAACCTTAACGGCCATGGATAATGAATTAAACTCGATGAAGAATAAGTAAAAGTGTGTTTTCACATGGTCCACAGACACACTTTTGTCAATCACAATTCATTATATAGTAAGTTGTGGTACAAAATTATGTCTATTTATGTGGTCTTAGCATAATTCCAAAATAAAATCAAATGTCTAAATGGATAAATTATAAAGAGAGAAGTGGAAGAATCCCAAAACATGTGGAGGAGAAACAACTAGAGAAAGAGTTTTTGGATTTCCATCCACAAATTTCTAATTTTTTTAATCATTTTTTTACTCCCAACGTGTCCATCAATGTATCATTTACCATTTCTTTTTTAATGTTGTCATGTCTTGTCTCATGGTCTTTTCTTTCACTTTTTTTTTTTTAATTATATATATAACTTATAAGCCCGTTGGGTTAGATATAAACTAACTAGTTACTTTTTTTGCAAAATATAAACTAACTTCTTACTTTTATCATTTATAAAGATGCATAACATATTACATGGATTGTTACCAAAAATTAAATTTATAAACATTCAAATATATATATATATATATATACTATTAGATTCATTAATATTATAATTATATAATTTTTTTTGTTTAAAAATAGTGGCAATTCTAAAATGGTACACCGGTATACATGTGTGGAGAAGAAAAAAACAAGAAAAAAGAAACGTATGGATGAAAGAAAGGAAAAATAATATAAAAAATAAGAAATCACAATTGAGAAATGCTACAACAATATATGAAAAATAATTAATTTATTCTAAATCTAGTATGTATTTCAAGTTTTCAAAGACAATAAAAACACACATTTTTATTATGAGAAGTGCTACATATAGAAACTAAATTAATTTATTCTAAACCTAGAATGTATTTCAAGTTTTCGAAGACAATTAAAAAAAAAAAAAAACACACACACACACACACACACACACATTTTTTTATGACAAGTGTTACATTCACAACATTTTCGCAACAAATCATAGGTGGTTTGTTGTTATTGGTTCAAATTTGAACCTAACACTAACATTACTTTTTTGCCCTAACAATAACAATCAGTAACAACCTATCACTTAAAATTTGTTGTAAAAATGTTAATAAAATTTGAGAACAATTGATGGTCAGATTGAGAGAACATTGCCATAAAGGTACACAACACACGTCCATCACATGCCATCCTTAGATTTGAAATCTAATCGTTGGATTCAAAGAGTGTAAAGAAAGGTTAATTCTAGTAAATTATGGTCACAATCAAATGGTTGGATTTAGAGAAATACGAGGTTAAAGTTTAGTTAAAATTGGTCAAACCCGGTCAAACTTAATAGATGGTCCCAAGACCACTAGACTTTGTGAAATTCATATTCGAATCTTGATCACTAGGATTGAAAAGTATGTGACATATTGGTGTTTGTGAAATTTGAGACCAATTGGATGGTCAGATTCAGAGAACATAGCCATACAGATACACAACACATGTCCATCTCACACCATACTTAGATTTGAAATCTAACCATTGGATTTCAAGAGGGTAATGAAAGGTTAATTCTAGTAAATTATGGTCACAATCACAATCAAATGGTTGGATTTAGAGAAAGGTGCAGTCAAAGTTTAGTTAAAGTTGGTGAAACCCGGTCAAACTTAATAGATGGTCCTGAGACCACTAGATTTTATGAAATTCATATTCGAATCTGGATCATTAGGATTGAAAAGTATGGTGACATATTGGTGTTGGTGAAATTTTAGAACAATTAGATGGCCAGATTGAGAGAACATTGCTATGAAGGTACACAACACACATCCATCATACACCAACCTGAGATTTGAAATCTAATCGTTGGATTCAAAGAGTGTAATGAAAGGTTAATTCTAGTAAATTATGGTTACAATCAAATGGTTGGATTTACAAAAAGGCGCGGTCAAAGTTTAGTTAAAATTGGTCAAACCCAGTCAAACTTAATAGATGGTCCCGAGACCACTAGACTATGTGGAATTCATATTTGAATTTGGATCATTGGGATTGAAAAGTATGGTGACATATTGGTGTTGGTGAAATTTGAGAACAATTGGATGGTCAGATTGAGAGAACATTGCCGTAAAAGTACACAGCACATGTCCATCACGCACCATCCTTAGATTTGAAATCTAACCGCTGGATTCAAAAAGTGTAATGAAAGGTTAATTCTAGTAAATTATAGTTACAATCAAATGGTTGGATTTAGAGAAAGGCACGATCAAATTTAGTTAAAATTGTTCAAATCCGGTTAAACTTAATATATGGTCTCAAGACCACAAGAATTTGTGAAATACATATTCGAATTTTGATCATTGGGATTGAAAATTATGGTCACATATTGGTGTTGGTGAAATATGAGAACAATTGGATGGTCAGATTGAGAGAACATTGTCATAAAGGTACACAGCACACGTCCATCACGCGTCGTCCGTATATTTGAAATCCACCCATTGGATTCAAAGAGTGTAATAAAATGTTAATTCTAGTAAATTATGGCCACAATCAAATAGTTGGATTTAGAGAAAGGCGCGGTCAAAATTTAGTTAAAGTTGGTCAAACTCGGTCAAACCTGGTCAAATTTAATAAATGGTCCCGATACCACTAGACTTTTTGAAATTCATATTCGAATCTGGATCATTGGGATTGAAAAGTATAGTGACATATTGGTGTTGGTGAAATTTGAGAACAATTGGATAGTCAGATTGAGAGAACATTGCCGTAAAGGTACACAACACACGTCAATCATGCGCCATCCTTAGATTTGAAATCTAACCGTTGGATTCAAAGAGTGTAATGAAAGGTTAATTTTAGTAAATTATGGTTACAATCAAATGGTTGGATTTAGAGAAAGGCGCGGTCAAAGTTTAGTTAAAATTGGTCAAACCCGGTCAAACTTAATAGATGATCCCGAGACCACTAGACTTTGTGAAATTCATATTCGAATCTTAATCATTGGAATTGAAAAGTATGGTAACATATTGGTGTTGGTGAAATTTGAGAACAGTTGGATGGTTAGATTGAGAGAACATTGCCATAAAGATACACAACACACTTCCATCACGTGCCATCCTTAGATTTGAAATTTAACCGTTGGATTCAAAGAGTGCAATGAAAGGTTAATTCTAGTAAATTATGGTCACAATCAATGGTTGGATTTAGAGAAATGCATGGTCAAAGTTTAGTTAAAGTTGGTCAAACCCGGTCAAACTTAATAGATGATCCTGAGACCACTAGATTTTATGAAATTCATATTCGAATCTGGATCACTGGGATTGAAAAGTATGGTGACATATTGGTGTTGGTGAAATTTGAGAACAATTAGATGGTCAGATTAAGAGAACATTGCTATGAAGGTATACAACACACGTCCATCATGCGCCACCCTTAGATTTGAAATCTAACCGTTGAATTCAAAGAGTGTAATGAAAAGTTAATTCTAGTAAATTATGGTTACAATCAAATGGTTGGATTTAGAGAAAGGCGTGGTCAAAGTTTAGTTAAAATTGGTCAAACCCGGTCAAACTTAATAAATGGTCCCGAGACCACTAGACTTTGTGAAATTCATATTTGAATCTTGATCATTGGGATTGAAAAGTATGGTGACATATTGGTGTTGGTGAAATTTGAGAACAATTGGATGATCAGATTGAGTAAACATAGCCATAAAGGTACACAACATATGTCCATCACGCGCCATCCTTATATTTAAATTCTAACCATTGGATTCGAAGAGTGTAACGAAAGGATAATTCTAATAAATTATGGTCACAATGAAATGGTTGGATTTAGGAAAAGGCACGGTCAAAGTTTAGTTAATGTTGGTCAAACTTAATAGATGGTCCCGAGACCATTAGACTTTGTTAAATTCATATTTGAATCTTAATTAGTGGGATTGAAAAGTATGGTGACATATTGGTGTTGGTGAAATTTAAGAACAATTGGATGGTTAGATTGAGAGAATATTGTCGTAAAGGTACACAACACACATCCATCATGCACCATCTTTAGATTTGAAATCTAACCGTTGGATTCAAAGAGTGTAATGAAAGGTTAATTCTAGTAAATTATGGTCACAATCAAATGGGCGGATTTAGGGAAAGGCGCGGTCAAATTTAGTTAAAGTTGGTCAAACTCGGTCAAACTTAATAGATGGTACCGAGAACAGTAAACTTTGTGAAATTCATATTCGAATCTTGATCATTGGGATTGAAAAGTATGGTGACATATTGGTTTTGGTGAAATTTGTGACCAATTGGATGGTTAGATTAAGATAACATAGTCATACAGATACACAACACATGTCCATCTCACATCATACTTAGATTTGAAATCTAACAGTTGGATTTGAAGAGTGTAATGAAATGTTATTTCTAGTAAATTATGGTCACAATCCAACTTTCAGAAATAGAGAAAGGCACAGTCAAAGTTGGTCATACCTGGTCAAACTTAATAGATGGTTTCGAGACTACTAGACTTTGTGAAATTAGGTTCAGTGGGAAGGTTTTCAGTGGATTATTGAGTATTGGAGTAGTTGTTAGAAAAATTTAATAAAGAAATAATTTTGAAAGATGATGAACGTCATGTTATCATTGACTTAGATAAAGTTGATTAGGCAAAATGATGAAAATTTTTATTATTTTCGCTCATACATCATGTATTATCACCTCTGATTTTAATTAATTTGAATATATATGTTATAAATATATTTTAATTTGATTTATTTACTTACTTTTGGTAAATATTATTACATAATTGATGATTGAATTGGTTATTAATTGAATATATTATGAATTTATAATGAATGTACCTTTCATATTGACTAATACCTTTCTTATGACACATGATACAGAAAAATAAAAAATTGCTTCGCGATACGATTCACATTTTGATAACTATGAGAATTAGTCAGTATTTTGAGTGGAATCAGAACTTTCTCAATTTTTATTATTTTATTGATTTCAAGTTTCAGATGGGTAACATTATGATTTGAGAGTATTTTGAAGCAACAAGCCCTCCGTTATCTCATATATATATATATATATATATATATATTTTAACGGATTTGAAAGTTTTATGTTACTTTGGAGGTTTCAAGTTTATTTTGGTCATTCGATAAGTTTGGGGGTATTTTGGTCATTTTGATGAGGTTAATGGTATTTTAATCATTTCAAATATTTTAAAGGAATTTATGTGATTTTAAATATTTTAAGAGGCATTTGGAGGATTTGATAAAAAAAAAAAATCATATTTTATCAAAATTGTTTTAGCCACATATTAGTGACGACAATCTTTGTCTTCATTAAAAGATCCCTTATAGCGACGACCGAATTCGTTGCTAATATATAATCTGCTTCCCTCCAATAATTCCCACCACTTTTTGAGAGTGAAAATTTTACCCTCCATTATATTTAGGTAGATATATTTGCGATGACATGTTGTGTCATCGCTAATAGCCTTCTAATAGCGACCACTAATGTGTCATCGCTAATAAATAAAGCATATATATAATATACTTACTATATATTTTTGGCCACATATTTGTGACGAAACATAAGGTCGTCACTAAAGATGATTATTAGCGACAACAGATGTCGTTGTTAAAATAAACCTTATTTTAGCGACGTAAATGTCGTCGCAACAAAATTTATTGTCGTTGCTAAAAGTTTCCCTCCATTTTCCAAAAGTAAATAAAATTCCCTCCATGGCGTTAGTGACGACTTTTTAGCGACTACCTTAGTGTTGTCGCTACAATACATTTATTAGCGATGACCATTTATTATCGTCGCTAATGTATGCCTAATAGTGATGACTTTTTAGTCGTCGCTAAAACATTGGTCGCAAAAGACCAAAATTCTTGTAGTGCCAGCCAGCCCCAAATCCTTAATAAAGCAAAAATTTTCTCCTCTAAACTAAGCACACTTCCAGCCCAGCCTAACCCCAAATCTAGAATACCTAATCAAACAAAACAAAGGCATCTTCCATCCTCACCGTTTGAAAAAAAGAGAGAACAATTTGACTGTCATGACTACACCCGCTCGCCGTGACGCTGCAGCCTCCACTGCCTGTTGACTTGTTCATCACCTCAACCTCAAGCCCTCACCTCAATTCCTCAAGGTATCTCATTCAATCATTCTCATCTCACTTCTCTCTCTTTTTCTCAACAACTAAACTAAATATTGAAGTCTGATTAGCAGAATAGAAATATCAAATATTTGTAAGTGAATGTGTGATATCCCTTTGCCAGCACAACTATTTATGCATATTTGACTTTGTTTTTTTTTTTTTTTTTTTTTTTTTGTTTTTATTGTTATTGTATTCTTTATTCTTGACCCACTAACTCCATTGACTCTATGACTTTACCTTTTGGCTTTTGTGTTGTTTGTCTCTTGAGTGGGGGCAGGGCAGGGCTTGCATTTTGTAGTTGGGTAGTAAAGTAAGTAAATTATAAATTAAAAAAATAATAATAATCTATGGAAGGCAATTGGGATGAGGGCCATGAGTCTGTGTATTTTGTTTTCAACCATTACATTATGCAAGGTAGCAGGGCGTTGTTAATTTATTTGGTTTATGTTGTTTGTTTATACTTTTGATTGATTTGTTTATTTAATTTTTTTATCCTAAAAGGCCATTACATAATTAAATGTGTATTTATATTATAATTCATGTAAGAATGAATTTTATATGATAATTTATTATAAGTTAGTTTATCATTTTTTAAATTGATTTTTTTTTTTTTTGGATTGAAATTAGGTGCCAAATAATGAGCAAACGACAAACAATTGATGCATTCTTTAAGAAAAAAGATATTAGTCGCCAATAATATGATAGTTTATATAGAGAAGGAAATTGCAGGGAATTTCACTGTAGAGATGATAATGGATGAACTTTATTCCATGAAAAATTGTCGCCAAGCATGATTTGAGGTGAATATTCTTTTTTGTATGTCTACATTGAACTAGCTAGATAGTTTTTCATGTTCATAACGTACAAAAATATGATGATATATGAAAGTTGATAATTTTGTATTTAATAGACTTATGAATTATATTTAGTATATCTCAACTACAACCCGGCCCTCCCAAGTAATTATTCCTGGCTACACCCCTGATTGCAACCCATCACCACCCCTCCAACCCATTTCAACAATTGATAATCCACCACAAAATCAACCCAAAAGCAATAGAAAATCAAACCAAAACATCAGAAAACCCAACTCAAAATCAAGAAAAACTAAAATCCACCAAAATCCATCGAAAAGCCCAACTCGAAAACAAACCAAACCAGTTGGATTTGCCATTGCTGCTGCCAGATCTGCCGCTGTTGTTGCCGCCGAATCTTCTGTTGCTACTGCTGCCACCGTTTGTGAGTGTTGGGTTTGAGATATGAGAGAGGAAGAGAGTTAAGGGAGGTCTGGTGTGGATGTTAGATAAACTGAGAAACGGCGGTGTTGATATACTAAGAAAGAGATGTACATTTTGAGGAAAATTAAATTGCTACCTTAAATATTTGCAGTTTTTTCTCTCGTGGGCTCTCGTGCGCGAAACCTACGTAGATGAAACCTTACTGCCTATCTTCATATAGGCCTCTCTTTTCCCCACGACGGTGAAAACCCAGGATTTCTATGTCCATCCCCTCTTACCTCCCTTCCCTCTCCCCCTCTCCAGCCTTACTTTGCCTTCGAAGCCATGGAAGAACTCACAGGTAAATGGGCTCGTCTCTCACTCAACACAAGAGAGTGTCAAACGATCCCTTTGGCTCCTGGTGTGGAAAATAACAGCAAAATCTTAGTGGCCAAACTGTTCACTAAGCGACGGGTCAGCATGGAAGCATTGTCACGCACCTTGAAGAGCATGTGGCGGTCTATAAAGGATTTTGAGGTTCGCGATCTCACTTCCAACACGGTACTCATTCTTTTCTCCGACGAAGCCGATGCGGTGAAAATCATCTCTCAAGGACCATGGTCCTTTGATAAATATTTGATTGGGCTCTATAAACCAAGTGTGTCGGAATCCGTTGACGATGCCAGGTTTGACACCACCACCTTTTGGCTTCAAATCCACAATCTTCCACTCAGTCGCATGAACAGAGCTAATGCAGAAGCCATTGGATCCTCGCTTGGTCGGGTTGAACAGGTAGACACCTCACCAAATGGGGAGTGTCGGGGCCGCTGCATTTGGATCCGAGTCACGATTGATATTACACAACCACTCTACCGTGGCCGCTTCGTGGACTTGGGGGATTCCGAACCGCTCTGGGTCTCGTTCCAATACGAGCGCATGCCGGTGTTTTGCTACTGGTGTGGGCTCATGAACCACGATGAGAAAGACTGTAAACTGTGGACGGACATCGACGAAACATTGTCCAAGGACACCCAGCAATATGGACCATGGCTGAAGGCTGCCATGATAAACCCCCAGCAACCTCAGGTTGTGCACACCAAGACCACACCCTCCACGGCTCCGCCGTCCACCCACCGCCCAACACCATCCCCTACCTTGCGACCCTCACCACTGATGGATAGTGCCCAAAACCTACCGAAAAATCCTCCATCATCCTCACCGATGGACAGTGCCCAAAACCCGCCGAAAAATCCTCCATCCTCCTCACCAATAGAAAATCTCGTGATCTCAGCCCCACACCCTGAAAACGTGCCGACAAATAAGGACATCCTATCTGACCCAAATCTCTTCCGTACACACCTTACAGAAATTGACCAAGCATTAAATTCCTTCCAAAATTTAAACAAACAAACACCACCCACCCAGCTAGCAAACACCTCTGTCACAAATATTCCAAAATCTCCATCAACTTGTCCTCCAAAGTCAACTACCACTGAAAAGGAAACCAATATTGCATTAATGACCCACCAGCCTGACACTTTATCCACCATAACTGACCATGTTACCTCTTCGGTACACAAAAATTTCAGCAACTCCACAAGATCCACTTCCCTTGACCCGGTGGGCCCACAAACTGGTTCTTGGCGCAGACTTGGGCCGCCTCGGCAGATAATGGACACTAATGGGCCCAATATAGATATTTTGGGCTCAAAACGTAAAAACTCAGATGAAGTGATCATGAGGGACACTCTTGACGATAAGAAGCAAAAGATACTCGATGATGAAGCACGTACCTTGGGCAAGCTCAAGGCAGACAACTTAGGATCGGCGGTGGCTGCTTGGCAGCACCATCGGACACAATGAGTATCCTAAGCTAGAACTGTCGGGGGCTTGGGAACCTCTGTACAGTAAACGCTCTCCAGAGAAGAGAGCATTGAATAAACAAGCTCCCATTTGTGTCTTCTTAATGGAGACCAAACTCACTACTGAGCAGCTGAACAACATGAAGCAAAACTGGAAATATAACCAAGGCTTGGTGGTTTCTAATGACGGTTCCAGTGGTGGCTTAGCGCTATTATGGAAACCGGGCACTCAGGTACATGTCAAAAAAATTTCCCGTTGGTATATTGACGCCCATATAGTTTGTGATTCAACAGGTGCAAAGTGGAGACTGACCAGATTCTATGGTTACCCCGATACAAGCAAACGGGAAGAGACGTGGGCATTACTAGAATCCCTTGGGCGTTCAAATACTCTACCGTGGCTATGTGTAGGAGACTACAATGAGATACTCAGCCAAGCGGAAAAGGCCAGAGGACGCCTACGACCAGCCAGGCAGATGGACCATTTTCGCATGGCAATCTCACACTGTGGCTTCCTGGATCTAGGTTATCGTGGCTCTCCATTTACATGGTCACGAAACCACCCCACTGAAGGTCGCATTCGCATACGCCTAGACAGGGCGCTTGCTACTGCTGCATGGAAATCAAAGTTTCCCGGAGCATTGGTCCAACATCTCTCCATGTCCACCTCGGACCATTCCATGATTGTTGTTAGTATGCCATCTACTAAGCCCCGCTACAAACGCCCCAGGCCACCTTTCCGCTTTGAAGCAATGTGGCTTCGTGACCCACGTTGTGCTGAAATAGTTGAAGATGCTTGGATGGAAGGACTTTACCAACCAAATGGGGCCCAGATTAGAAACTGCCTTGACAGTTGCCGAACACGTTTATCTGCATGGAATAAAACTGAATTTGGGCATGTTGGAAGGTAGATTTCTAGGTTGGAAAAAGAACTACAAATGCTAGAGCAACATCACCGACCAAATCATAAGCACATTGAGGAGGTCCGCAAAGCTCTGAACTGTTGGCTTGATGCTGAAAATACAATGTGGCACCAGAGGTCCAGGCACCTATAGATCACTGATGGCGACTGAAACACTTCTTTTTTCCATCAAAAAGCATCGAACCGCAAGGACAGAAACCTCATTAGAGGTATCACAGATCAAAATGGGGTATGGCAAGAAGATGATCAAGCCGTGGAAAGTATTGTTCTGGACTATTTCAACTCCATTTTTCGTTCCAATGACCCTACTGACACAGCACCCATAACAGCAGCAGTACGTCCTGTGGTCACTAACCAAATGAATGAGTACCTTTGTCAGACTTTCCAAGCGGATGAAGTTCACAAGGCATTGAAGCAGATGCACCCCAAAAAATCTCCAGGTCCTGATGGTATGCCTCCACTTTTCTACCAACACTTCTGGTCTCTAACGGGTGAGTGTGTTACAAAAGCTGTCCTTGATTTTTTAAATTTGGGAGTCATACCCCCTAAATTTAATGACACTCATATTATTCTCATCCCGAAGGTGAAAAATCCTACAAAGATAACACAATACAGGCCCATAAGCTTAAGCAATGTCATCTCTAGACTAGCCTCCAAAGTTATTGCAAATAGACTCAAACGCTTCCTACCGGATATCATCAGTGAAAACCAAAGTGCTTTTATGTCCACTCGCCTTATTACTGATAATGTATTGGTAGCTTTTGAAACTATACACCATCTAAATCAAAAAAGAAGCGGACGGGTTGGGGAGATGGCTTTAAAACTTGATATGAGTAAGGCATTTGATAGAGTGGAATGGGGCTGCCTTCATGATATAATGTTGAAAATGGGCTTTAGCACTAAATGGGTGAACCTCATAATGCTTTGTGTTACCTCTGTTACTTATTCCATCAGGATCAATGGTAAGCCTCATGGCCACATTACCCCCACGAGAGGCTTGCGGCAAGGAGACCCTATTTCCCCATTCCTTTTCTTGTTTTGTGCAAAAGGATTATTAGCTCTCCTCACTCAAGCCACTATGAATGGAGCTATCCAGGGTGTTGCTGCATGCCCACGAGGCCCACGGATCTCACACCTCTTTTTTGCAGATGACAGCATAATATTTTGCCGAGCCACTAGTGATGATTGTGCCCATTTGGAACAAATCTTGGAGACCTATGAACATGCAACGGGTCAACAACTCAATCGTGAAAAGACTTCCTTATTCTTCAGTCAGAACACACCTCTTGAGACTCAAGAGGACATAAAAAACCGTTTTGGGGCTGAAATTATCAGGCAACATGAAACTTACTTGGGATTACCTTCCCTTGTAGGTCGTTCAAAGAGAAATACCTTTAGGGCGCTAAAGGAAAGACTCGATAATAAGCTTTCGGGGTGGAAGGAAAAGCTGCTCTCACAAGCTGGGAAAGAAATACTCATTAAAGCCGTAGCACAAGCCATCCCCACCTATACAATGAGTGTTTTTAAACTTCCGGACACCCTCTGTGATGAGATGACAAGTATGGTCCGAAATTTTTGGTGGGGTCAAAAGGAAGGTCGGAACAAAATAGCTTGGTTGAGTTGGGATAAAATGTGCACGCCCAAAAAAGATGGTGGCTGGGGGTTTCGCGATCTCAAGGCTTTCAACAAGGCTCTCTTGGCAAAACAAGGCTGGCGCCTCCAAACCAATACACATTCCCTACTCCACCGTGTTTTCAAGGCACGTTATTTCCCTAACCATGATTTCCTTCATGCTAAACTTGGACAAAAACCCTCCTATGCTTGGAGAAGTATAATGTCCACTCAGGATGTCGTTAAAGCTGGACATAGATGGCGGGTGGGTGATGGCACTTCGATACAGATTTGGAGGGATAAATGGCTCCCAAAACCTTCTACATTCCAAGTTATCTCTCCTCAAAACACTCTGCCTGCTACTGCAACTGTTTCGGAGCTTATTGATGAAGGCACAGGAGAATGGAAGATCGACCTGGTCAAAAGTGTCTTCCTCCCTGATGATGCTCAAGCCATACTCGGCATCCCACGGAGCAATAGATGCACAAAAGACTGCATGATATGGGCTTACACACCTAAGGGTACTTTCACTGTCAATAGTGCTTACAAAGTTGCCTTATCTCTAACTCCATTGAAGACGATGGAGGGAGCCTCACACACCAAAAACCAGGGTCAGTTCTGGAGAAAAATTTGGAGCCTCAATGTCCCGAACAAGTTGAAAACCTTTGCTTGGAGAGCGTGTAGTAACATTCTCCCCACCAAGTCAAATCTATGCTCTCGCTAGGTGCTGAATGATCCCACCTGTGATGCATGTGGAGTGGCAGCTGAAACTAGCGGACATCTCTTTTGGGCATGCACATGTGCCCGAGATGTGTGGGATGCCACAGGTATCTCCTTTGACAACAACGGTGTACACTACAGGGACTTCATTGACTTACTATGGTATCTCATTTTCATGCAACACGTCAGCCAAGATGTGCTTGAGCTTGTCGTCGCTATTGCATGGTGTATGTGGTACAGTCGAAACAAAGCACGACATGGTTCTCCAAGGCAGTCCCCTAATGAAATCTTACACAAAGCTCGCACCACTCTTGAAGACTTCCAGGCAGCCCACTTCAAGCGCCCTCAACTCACAAGCCCATCAGATGCTCGTTGGGTCCCACCCTCATACCCATGGTTCAAGATTAACACTGATGTAGCTCTCTTCAACGACCTCGGAACAGTGGGCATCGGTGCTGTGATCCGTGACCATGAGGGAGCAGTCATTGCCGCCCTGAGTCAACACATGCACCTACCTTTGGGTCCCTTGGAGGCAGAAGCAAAAGCCTTGGACGTGGCTGTCTCGTTTGCATGGGATATAGGCATACGTGAGGTGATTTTTGAAACTGATTCCAACATAGTTTTTACTATTCTATAGGGCTCCACCACACCACTTGCTGCAATTGTTGACATCATGGAAAGCATTCAACAAAAGTTGCTTAACTTTAGGCACTTTCAAGTTCAACACGTGCGAAGGCAGGGGAACAAACCGGCACATGCTTTAGCACACCGTGCCAAGGGTATTCATGACTTTGTAACTTGGATAGAGGAATGTCCACAGTTTATTGAATCTTTTGTGTTTCATGATGCTATGTACCTATCCTCTTCATAAATAAAAATTACAGTATTTCTCATAAAAAAAAGAAAAAAGAAAGAAAGAGATGTACATTAAAGAAAGATATAGATATTAATAAAATAATAATAATAAAGAATAAAAAATATTATTTAAATAAATCAAAGTGTATAATAGATAAACTGATGTGAATGTTTTGGAAAAATTATGGTGTAAAACAGAAAAAGTAGGTTTTTATGGTAAAATATACAGAATATTTTTGAAGTACTGGTGTGGATGCTCTTAGATGAAGGTTTTTTTTTTTTTTTTTTTTTTTTTTTTTTTTGGTAGTTTTAAGATTTCATTTAGATGAGGTCTTAGTTTCACACTACGGGGTTAAAACTACCATATATTATGCTAGTAATCTAATTTTTAAGAATTGGTATGAATGACTATCATGAATTTTAATGAAAAACCAAATATTATGATAAATTTCACAACTATAAAACAATGTAATACTACTGGCTTTGATTGATTCGGTAGGAGATGAGTCAAAATAGATGAAATCAAGAATACTTGTTTTAGTGGAAAGACAAACTATAAATTTTTTTTATAAAAGTAATGACTAATTTGGATTGGTTTTCAAAAGGATCTTAAGCATTCACAATTTTCATTGTTTCCATTGCTTTTGATTAATGGTTAAGATGTATATTTTATAACTAAACTCTTAGTGAAAATTAAACATACATAAAATTTGTTCACTAGTGTTGACCATATATTGTAAAATTGTGACTTGGCTTTTGAAATTGTATTTATTTAGTTTATTAGAATTATATTACCAAATAGTTATAAATTAATGTTTAAATAAGAACAAGTGAGACAGTGAAAGATGAATTGACGAGGATGATCCTAGATTAGTGTAATTTCAAGAACAAACAAATATGAAATTTTCAAATGGGCACTTGACTAACCGGTCAAATACTATTTATGTTGAATGACTCACTTCTCTACTTGAACCGTCTTTGTTAACATGTACCTAAGGACTACCTTGTAAGGCTAATTGATAGTAAGTTACCACTATGAGGGAAAGGTGATGAGAGTAAAATAAACATGAAACTGTAAGCTCCAAGTAGTAGGAAGAGCCCAAGGCTCTGATCACGTGCTTGTTGAAGAATGAGCTTGCGACTCAAAGACAATATCTTTGTTAAGGGAATCGATCAGAGTTATAGTAAAAATAAGTCTTCATAGGGCAATTGTCACTACTTATGGAATCAAAACTATTAAAAGAAAAGAGAAGATGAGATAACCAATCGAGTCTTCCACTAAGATTTCAAATAACACTTGCAGAGAACATTATATCTCATGGTTTAGAAATATCCATTGAGATAGATATGGAAACCCTCTGTGGATGGGTGAAGGAGATAAAGGAGAACCCAAAATAGCAAATATCCTAAAACCATCCTAAATCCCTTCATTAGGAAACAACTATAAGATGAGACTAATGCTTTCTATCATAATAAAGCTGGTAATAACAATGTGAAGTGAATTATTATAGATCCATCTCTTAAGGGAATTATTATATATTATAGATTATATATAGACGTAGAGTGTATGCAATAGATACCAAATATTATACTTAGTATATTTTCATAAAATCAATTTGTGAACTAGATGATGGTAAAAACTTAATAGTTTATGCAGTCTCTTTGAATACAAAGACACTTGAATGGTGTTCCATGCATTAAAAATGAAGATAAAAAAGTATTTATTAAAATATGGGCTTTAGTTAGCTCAACTGATAAAGTCTTTTATTGTCAAATACAAAATATGGGTTTAAAGACTGCATACACAAAAAATCAATTACTGTCTTGGTCTGATAATAAAATATAATTATCATAGAACAAATGCCATAGATTGATGAGAATGTTAAAAAATATAAGTGAAACTAAATAGAAAGATAAGATTCAAATGAGGAAATTTGCCTAAAATTAAGGGTGTCCCATATTGATGAAAAGATAACAGCTTGAACGGAGTCTAAAATTTCAGTTTGGTTTCGGTAATGTTTGATTTCGTTTTCAATTTCTTAAAACCAAATATTTTGGGTTTCGGTTTCGAGTTTAGAAAATAAAAATCTGAATTGAAACTGATCAATATGTATTAAATATTACTATGTACAAACTATTTCAAGATAGTACCACCAGTTTAGTGATAAGACAAGCGTCTAACAATATTTGGCCTAGGTTTGAACCATACCAGACCTATGTCATTTTATACATTAAATTAAAACAAAAAAACCATACTCTCTTCACTTGTTACTTTAGTTGCCACTTAGTCTTTCTTTTCTTCTCTGAGTTCCATGCCTCTCTCTTCTCTCTGTCACACACTCATGCCGCTCCATGCCTCTCTTTTCTCTTCTTCTCATTATCATGCCGCTTTTATTGTCAAATACAAAATATGGGTTTAAAGACTGCATACACAAAAAAGCAATTAGTGTCTTTGTCTGATAATAAAATATAATTATCATAGAATAAATGCCATAGATTGATGAGAATGTTAAAAAATATAAGTGAAACTAAATAGAAAGATAAGATTCAAATGAGGAAATTTACCTAAAATTAAGGGTGTCCCATATTGATGAAAAGATAACAGCTTGAACGGAGTCTAAAATTTCAGTTTGGTTTCAGTAATGTTTGATTTCGTTTTCAATTTCTTAAAACCAAAAATTTTGGGTTTCGATTTCGAGTTCAGAAAATAAAAATCTGAATTGAAACTGATCGATATGTATTAAATATTATGTACAAACTATTTCAAGATAGTACCACCAGTTTAGTGATAAGACAAGCGTCTAACAATATTTGGCCTAGGTTTGAACCATACCAGACCTATGTCATTTTATACATTAAATTAAAACTTTACTTTAGTTGCCACTTAGTCTTTCTTTTCTTCTCTGAGTTCCATGCCTCTCTCTTCTCTCTGTCACGCACTTATGCCGCTCCATGCCCCTCTTTTCTCTTCTTCTCATTATCATGCCGCTTCTCATTGCCGCTCCATGCCTTCATTGTTCTTGCTTTTTTTTTTCCACCTCTTTTTTGAATCTCTAATTCTCTTTTTTGTTAAAGTTCTTCATCAACTCTCTCATGGGTATGTTCTTTTGTGTTAAAGTGTGAGTTGTCTGTTTGATTTGGTTTGATTTTTGTGTTGTTTGTTTGCTGAAAAAGTGAAAATACATGATTTGAATTTTTCTTTTTTCTTTGATCTAATTGGCTAATAAGAAATTAATAGAAACCAACAGCTAACCTAATCGAATTGACTAAAATGTAGTTTGTTCGGTGTCAGTGTTCTTTCCCTAGGGTTCGGTGTCAAAGTCAAATAAGGCAAGATCGACAATTTCGGTTCGGTTGAAAAATTGCCATTCTCACTGACTGAAACCGATTGATTACACCTTTAAATTAAAACATAGAGAGAACAAAGAATATTATCAAATTACAAAGCTATTGGTAATTGAGTTTGGAACATTCAATCCAAACCTTGTCAAGATCTCATTTAATATGAAATCTTATCATAAATCAAATTTTCCCTAAAAATCAACCGCATTGATTTTGTAGTATTGCAAGCTAAAATTGGAAATGTGATTATCCTATAGATTATCCACCATTCTCGTCACAAATACTATGTAATCTCTAATTTCGCCATATGCATTAACTATTGGGTGCAAAAAATCCTGAAATTTATGTAACAACCAAAGAAATAGACCATAATATGTTACTTTTTGTAATTATAAAAAAAATCAGTTAAAGTTTTAAATGTCGTGAAAAGTTGACTAAAATATATTTACTATCAGTTACTACTTTATTATCCCCCATTTTGTGCACCGCCCAATTCATGAGGCCTCTTTATAACCGTCAGATCAGATCGATGCCACACGTAAGGATCCAATTTATTTGGGATTGAATAACGCATACCATAAATTTTGAGATAGAGACAATGAATTAGCCATTACTCTAAGCTACGTCGTCGTTTTGAGGCATGTGCTGGTCTATTTAAATTGTGTTGGCAAAAGTGGGCCAATTGGACCTATATGGGCCATATCTATCTTAATTTTTTTCCCATGCCCACAGGAATTATTTATTAATTACCATTAATCCCAATATTTTACCATAATCAAATCCACCCCAAGCTCTATATAAACACCCCCACCCTACACTCCAAGTTCATCACAAAAAAAACTATTCAGAGTACAAACTTTTCTTCTCTAGCAAACATAAATTTCCCGTCCTACACTCTTTCAAACCTTAAACTTAGACCCTTCTTCTAATTTTCCTAGAGAAACCATTTTTCTCTCTAGCCAAACACTCTAAATCCTTTTCAAACCCAATCCCAAAGTCTACAACCTTTTTTCAATTCACATTTTCTCCAAAAATCTACTTCAAATGGCTCCTAGCATCACCACCACCACTGTCACCATCGAACCTGTTAGCATGCCTAGCAAGGCCTATGTCACATTTTTGGCTAGTAACAGTGACTGTGAAAGGTGTGGTTGGCTTAGCAAAAGGCCTGAGAAAGGTCAAGACTAAGTACCCTCTTGTGGTTGCAATATTGCCTGATGTCCCTGAGGACCACCGTGAAATTTTGGTTTCACATGGGTGTATCCACCTGAGAATCAAACCCAGTTTGCCATGGCTTACTAAGTGATCAACGGAAAAAATTGGCAAATACCCTTTTTTGCACAAAAAAGTAGCATTCTGCCCTCTTTCCCAAACTAATTAGGGAAATGTCCTTCTCTTGTAACTCGATAATACGTAAGTCAAGATTCATTGAAGAACTCGATTATATTATAGTCGAGTTAGCTTCAGCTTTGTGCCACGCTGGCAAAGCAAGCGTGGCCTTTTCCAATTAAAAAATGGTTGTTTATAAACGCATAACTTGGTAAGTAGAAAATCGAGTTTGCTTTACATTTTCAAACCCAACGTATCACAACGCCTGTTCACTCTCCCTCGCTCTCTGCCATCACTTTCCCTCTACACTTTCCCTATACACTCTCCCTCGCTCTCTACGATCATGCTTCCTCACTCTCCCCCACCCTCCATCAGTCTTCCTCACCCTTTTCAATCAGTTGTCATTGCCAGTAACCTGGTGCTCTACTGTACCCTTTTCAAACCCTCACCATACCTGCTGCCGTTGATTACAGGTACGTTGCTCTGCCATTGATTACTGTTTTGTGCTGCATTTGTTTTGTGGGAAATGGATGATTATCAAAGGGGGATCTCGCATTACCAAAATCTTCAATTTTTTTCATTTGTTTTATGAGTATGACGCAGGTTCAGATTTTGCGTAGGGAAGAAAAGATGATAATAAGTGCTAGTTAAATTTTTTACTATTTGAAAATGGGTTGTATGAAAAAGGTATGTTTCATATTGCCAAAACAAATGGCTATTGTGGAAGGAGCAAAATAGCTGTATTTTTGAAGATACAAACTGATTAAAGACTCGGTTGGAATCATTGTTGATTAGAAACTGAATAAATTACCATTATTTATCATAAGACAAATGAACATGAAGTAACATGTTTTATTAATAAAATTTATTTATTAATATATGAAAGTATAATTTATATAAAGATTTTCCATTTCTGCGATAGGTGTGGACATTGAACTTCATGTTGATATCGTTTCCTGATTTCATTTATTGTAGAGTTTCTATTTGCTACAAACAGTATGAGTATATGCATTGACATCGAAAATAGAGAATATATTGCTGCTTTCATTAGAGTTCAAGCCATGACATGAATTTCATGATTTTCATCTTGTGAAGTTTCTTATATTAATCTATGCACTGACATTGAAAATAGAGACTAAATGCACATCAAAGTTTGTAACTTTTGTTTTATGATTATTAATCTTCAATTGTTTATATTAATCTTCAATGTTTTTCATTTGTTTTATGATTATCAGAGGGGGATTAATCTATCTTTGTCTTTCATTCTCTCTAAGAATGTGTGAGTTATAATATGTTGATTGTTACTTCAATCTATCTTTGCTTTTTCATTTGTTTTATGTTGACTGTGAATCATATACTTTTTATCTTTTTGTTAAATGCTGGTTCTCAAATCATCCATCATTCATTTGAATCTTGAACCAAATGAGAAAATCTCTTTTAAAATAGTAAGACAATTTGGTGATAAGATGTCTCAATGACTTTACTTTTGTTTGGTACCCTTTTGTTTGGTACCTTTTTGTTAGTTTCTGTTAATGTTAATTGAATTGCTTTTGTATTAATTCATTAGTGTGCTCTCCCACAAATTAAGATTAATCTTTCAAGTATGCTTTCTTTATTGCTAACACCAAACAATTTTTACACTTTTGTTAGTGTTTTGGAATTCTGTACCATCTTGTTTTATGTTCCTTTTATGGAGAGAGAGAGAGAGAGAGAGAGAGAGAGAGAGAGAGAGAGGAATAGAAGGATATTTTGAATGCCAAGAGTTGTCCATGTAGAGTCTTAAATTTCAATTAATAGGGTTGTTGTATTATTGGATGTCATTGAATGCGCCTAGACCTCCAAAGCTTTCTGTTCTCATAGTATTTGTAATTTGTAGTTTGTACTAGAAACTTAGGGTATACATCTTGTATACTTCATTGGATTTTGTTGTACTTGGTTTTTATTTGATGAAATTTAAGCCTTATGGTCTAATGTAGAATCCTAACTATTGCTTATAGTTAATACTGGACCTAGGTATAGTTTGGAGTCTGATAGAGTCATACTCATATAAATGGATCCAGAACTAACTCCTAAAATTTGAAAACGACTCACCAAGTAGGAAATTGAGTAGAATTAACTCCTAAAATGTTGAAAATAGACCTAACAAGTAGGGAAGTGGGCTGACTAAGTCATGGTATGCTTACATATCTAGTGAGTAGAAATGTAGAATAATTAGTATAGGTTTCTAGATATTAAGTTGAGAACTTGAGACCAAATGACCTGTAGCTATAGGGATCTTAGTGGTCCATTGTAAACGGGCGATTGCATAGGACATAAAATGGGGAGTTGTCAAGGATGACCTTATAGAGAGTGTTACTTTGTTGAAAAGACCAAGTTTGATTGAACAGTTCTAAGAACAGAATACCTAAACATTGAGTTGTTGCAATTTATATTTACTATGTCACTGCATTGGTCATAAGCCATAGAGTTGAATTTAAATGTCCTTAGGGGAAGATCACATATTGTGTGTTGCATGGTTAAATTTAATTGGAAACCTAATATATAGCTCCTAATAATTGTAATTGATATTTTCCCTGTTAAAATCACTCTCAAAGACATCATAAACCAAAAAGAACTATCACATTTAAATATTGCTCAGATGTTGAACATATAGGTATCAATCAAGTTTCTAGCACATTAATTAGTCATTTGTTTGTTTTTTTACTTCAATTACAGATAATAGAAAAAGAAAAAGTTTTTTTATGTAAAATTATGGCAAGTTCTTATTTTATTTATTTAAGCTTTAATTTGATTGCTTTTGGGTTGCATGTTAAGTAAGGGCAAGAAGTGATGTTGACAATCTTGTTGGGATCATAATATGTCTTAATGTATCCATGCTTTTATTTTATATTAATTGTGATTAAGGCATGGTCGACCTCTATATCAGGAACCTTGAATAGCTCGATTAAACTTGATGCATATATGTATTGCATGATACGTGGGTCTAGCCCACCCTGCAGTAATACACATTTACAGCGTCAAACCTTTATGATGCCAGGCACCTCTTGCACACAGACGAGCATTGTGTTAGGTAGTGTACATGAGGTAATTATAAAACGGACATGTATTAATAATACAACTACATACCACGTCAGCGGCATGCCTCTAAAGCAGAGTTGACCGATGATTTGACTACCGGGTCAACTGGGTCTGATCGTTGGGTCCAAGCTGCACTTTATCTAGTGCCTGCATATCTAACATGACAGTAAATAGATTGTTAGCAATTATCTGACAAGTAAACCACAATTAATATAAAATAAAAGCATGGATACATTAAGACATATTATGATCCCAACAAGATTGTCAACATCACTTCTTGCCCTTACTTAACATGCAACCCAAAAGCAATCAAATTAAAGCTTAAATAAATAAAATAAGAACTTGCCATAATTTTACATAAAAACACTTTTTCTTTTTCTATTATCTGTAATTGAAGTAAAAAAACAAACAAATGACTAATTAATGTGCTAGAAACTTGATTGATACCTATATGTTCAACATCTGAGCAATATTTAAATGTGATAGTTCTTTTTGGTTTATGATGTCTTTGAGAGTGATTTTAACAGGGAAAATATCAATTACAATTATTAGGAGCTATATATTAGGTTTCCAATTAAATTTAACCATGCAACACACAATATGTGATCTTCCCCTAAGGACATTTAAATTCAACTCTATGGCTTATGACCAATGCAGTGACATAGTAAATATAAATTGCAACAACTCAATGTTTAGGTATTCTGTTCTTAGAACTGTTCAATCAAACTTGGTCTTTTCAACAAAGTAACACTCTCTATAAGGTCATCCTTGACAACTCCCCATTTTATGTCCTATGCAATCGCCCGTTTACAATGGACCACTAAGATCCCTATAGCTACAGGTCATTTGGTCTCAAGTTCTCAACTTAATATCTAGAAACCTATACTAATTATTCTACATTTCTACTCACTAGATATGTAAGCATACCATGACTTAGTCAGCCCACTTCCCTACTTGTTAGGTCTATTTTCAACATTTTAGGAGTTAATTCTACTCAATTTCCTACTTGGTGAGTCGTTTTCAAATTTTAGGAGTTAGTTCTGGATCCATTTATATGAGTATGACTCTATCAGACTCCAAACTATACCTAGGTCCAGTATTAACTATAAGCAATAGTTAGGATTCTACATTAGACCATAAGGCTTAAATTTCATCAAATAAAAACCAAGTACAACAAAATCCAATGAAGTATACAAGATGTATACCCTAAGTTTCTAGTACAAACTACAAATTACAAATACTATGAGAACAGAAAGCTTTGGAGGTCTAGGCGCATTCAATGACATCCAATAATACAACAACCCTATTAATTGAAATTTAAGACTCTACATGGACAACTCTTGGCATTCAAAATATCCTTCTATTCCTCTCTCTCTCTCTCTCTCTCTCTCTCTCTCTCTCTCTCTCCATAAAAGGAACATAAAACAAGATGGTACAGAATTCCAAAACACTAACAAAAGTGTAAAAATTGTTTGGTGTTAGCAATAAAGAAAGCATACTTGAAAGATTAATCTTAATTTGTGGGAGAGCACACTAATGAATTAATACAAAAGCAATTCAATTAACATTAACAGAAACTAACAAAAAGGTACCAAACAAAAGGGTACCAAACAAAAGTAAAGTCATTGAGACATCTTATCACCAAATTGTCTTACTATTTTAAAAGAGATTTTCTCATTTGGTTCAAGATTCAAATGAATGATGGATGATTTGAGAACCAGCATTTAACAAAAAGATAAAAAGTATATGATTCACAGTCAACATAAAACAAATGAAAAAGCAAAGATAGATTGAAGTAACAATCAACATATTATAACTCACACATTCTTAGAGAGAATGAAAGACAAAGATAGATTAATCCCCCTCTGATAATCATAAAACAAATGAAAAACATTGAAGATTAATATAAACAATTGAAGATTAATAATCATAAAACAAAAGTTACAAACTTTGATGTGCATTTAGTCTCTATTTTCAATGTCAGTGCATAGATTAATATAAGAAACTTCACAAGATGAAAATCATGAAATTCATGTCATGGCTTGAACTCTAATGAAAGCAGCAATATATTCTCTATTTTCGATGTCAATGCATATACTCATACTGTTTGTAGCAAATAGAAACTCTACAATAAATGAAATCAGGAAACGATATCAACATGAAGTTCAATGTCCACACCTATCGCAGAAATGGAAAATCTTTATATAAATTATACTTTCATATATTAATAAATAAATTTTATTAATAAAACATGTTACTTCATGTTCATTTGTCTTATGATAAATAATGGTAATTTATTCAGTTTCTAATCAACAATGATTCCAACCGAGTCTTTAATCAGTTTGTATCTTCAAAAATACATTGGCAATATGAAACATAACTTTTTCATACAACCCATTTTCAAATAGTAAAAAATTTAACTAGCACTTATTATCATCTTTTCTTCCCTACGCAAAATCTGAACCTGCGTCATACCCATAAAACAAATGAAAAAAATTGAAGATTTTGGTAATGCGAGATCCCCCTTTGATAATCATCCATTTCCCACAAAACAAATGCAGCACAAAACAGTAATCAATGGCAGAGCAACGTACCTGTAATCAACGGCAGCAGGTATGGTGAGGGTTTGAAAAGGGTACAGTAGAGCACCAGGTTACTGGCAATGACAACTGATTGAAAAGGGTGAGGAAGACTGATGGAGGGTGGGGGAGAGTGAGGAAGCATGATCGTAGAGAGCGAGGGAGAGTGTATAGGGAAAGTGTAGAGGGAAAGTGATGGCAGAGAGCGAGGGAGAGTGAACAGGCGTTGTGATACGTTGGGTTTGAAAATGTAAAGCAAACTCGATTTTCTACTTACCAAGTTATGCGTTTATAAACAACCATTTTTTAATTGGAAAAGGCCACGCTTGCTTTGCCAGCGTGGCACAAAGCTGAAGCTAACTCGACTATAATATAATCGAGTTCTTCAATGAATCTTGACTTACGTATTATCGAGTTACAAGAGAAGGACATTTCCCTAATTAGTTTGGGAAAGAGGGCAGAATGCTACTTTTTTGTGCAAAAAAGGGTATTTGCCAATTTTTTCCGTTGATCACTTAGTAAGCCATGGCAAACTGGGTTTGATTCTCAGGTGGATACACCCATGTGAAACCAAAATTTCACGGTGGTCCTCAGGGACATCAGGCAATATTGCAACCACAAGAGGGTACTTAGTCTTGACCTTTCTCAGGCCTTTGGCTAAGCCAACCACACCTTTCACAGTCACTGTTACTAGCCAAAAATGTGACATAGGCCTTGCTAGGCATGCTAACAGGTTCGATGGTGACAGTGGTGGTGGTGATGCTAGGAGCCATTTGAAGTAGATTTTTGGAGAAAATGTGAATTGAAAAAAGGTTGTAGACTTTGGGATTGGGTTTGAAAAGGATTTAGAGTGTTTGGCTAGAGAGAAAAATGGTTTCTCTAGGAAAATTAGAAGAAGGGTCTAAGTTTAAGGTTTGAAAGAGTGTAGGACGGGAAATTTATGTTTGCTAGAGAAGAAAAGTTTGTACTCTGAATAGTTTTTTTTGTGATGAACTTGGAGTGTAGGGTGGGGGTGTTTATATAGAGCTTGGGGTGGATTTGATTATGGTAAAATATTGGGATTAATGGTAATTAATAAATAATTCCTGTGGGCATGGGAAAAAAATTAAGATAGATATGGCCCATATAGGTCCAATTGGCCCACTTTTGCCAACACAATTTAAATAGACCAGCACATGCCTCAAAACGACGACGTAGCTTAGAGTAATGGCTAATTCATTGTCTCTATCTCAAAATTTATGGTATGCGTTATTCAATCCCAAATAAATTGGATCCTTACGTGTGGCATCGATCTGACGGTTATAAAGAGGCCTCATGAATTGGGCGGTGCACAAAATGGGGGATAATAAAGTAGTAACTGATAGTAAATATATTTTAGTCAACTTTTCACGACATTTAAAACTTTAACTGATTTTTTTTATAATTACAAAAAGTAACATATTATGGTCTATTTCTTTGGTTGTTACATAAATTTCAGGATTTTTTGCACCCAATAGTTAATGCATATGGCGAAATTAGAGATTACATAGTATTTGTGACGAGAATGGTGGATAATCTATAGGATAATCACATTTCCAATTTTAGCTTGCAATACTACAAAATCAATGCGGTTGATTTTTAGGGAAA